>NW_021319121.1:271976-401523 GCF_001605985.2 Dendrobium catenatum | reverse complement strand
CACTTTTTGGACGGTCCTGGTGGAGTGTGGTGGTGCTGGAAGCCTCAACCACTAACTGAGCCCGCGGTTTCTTTGTAATTTTCTTTTTATTTCCGTGCTCTTTCTTATTGTAACCGTTTTTTATTATTATTAATATATGTTTCTTTAAATATATATATATATATATATTATAGTTCGAACAAAAAAAATAAAAAAATAAAAAAAATGTAGAGATGAAAGAAAAGAGAAAATTATAAATAGAAGTTACAATTTTATTAATTATTATTATTATTTTTTGATGCGAGAAGCATGGGCGGATCCCCATGGTAGTGAGGGGGGGGGGGGGCAAATGCCCACCCTCAAAAAAAAAAATTAAAATTTTAGAGGGTATTTTTTTGATATATTTTGAGTATTTTGGGTATTTTGCCCCCTCTCAAAAAAATTTTTTGCCCCAATTTTATCAATCCTATTCATCTTTGTCCATCCCCTACCAAAAAAAAATTTTTCTGCCCACCCTAAAAAAAGAACCTGGATCCGCCCCTCGTGGGAAAAAGATTAAAGAAAAGACAACACTAAAATTTTTTTAGCATAGACTTGATGAATGATATTATTTTTGAATTTAGAAATCTGCATTTTAAGGAATCCACTAACCTAAGAAATTAGAATAAATATATATTATGAGGACGTTACTCTTAACACACATTAATGAAACTATTTTAATTAGATAATCGCCCTTCTTTTTTCCTTCTAATTTTTTTTTTTCTCCTACGTATTACTTTATATAACCCTAAAATATTAAATTATTTCTATCATCATAAATTTTAAGGCGTACAACACTTACATACACTTACATATTTTTTTATTTAGTCCATACATAAAATTATTTCAAGAAGTTTTAAATGCTTGTGATGTTAAATTATTGGTGGACTTATATGACGAGATCATGTTGACTTCGTCAACCCGAAATTAATAACTCTTCAACTGCCTAACTATTGTATTGTCGGGTAATGTGGTACTCATTTAAGTCTCACTGTCTACTTCATTAAAAGTTAAATATTTTCAAAATTTTATGAGCATTAGGGCTTCTCCAATTAAAATATTTATTTTTCACTTCAAAATATAATAAAGATCATATAAATAGTAATTTATCCCCAACTTAACTTTATTTCTAACAAAAAAAAAAAGAAAATTATGTTTATATACTTTTATAATTTTTGTTGTAAACACAAAAGCAAAAAATTATATTTGCGAAAAATGTGACGGTAATATTGGCTTCGTACTGTACGTAATTGAGATACATTAAAATATAAAAATGTGTTTCTATTTGTTGTTTGGGTGAATGCTCGTGGAAGCTGTAAATGAGTCGATTGGAGATGCTCTCAGTAATGTTATAAGTACAACTTATGGGGCTTAACTACTTTTTTTAATGAGATCTCTAAACCTTAATCATAATTATAAAAACAATTATATAAGTGCAACTTGGCTGAGCTTATGGCTAAGAGACCCAAAAAGGGGCTTTCCAAATACTCTGATATGCATAAACTTACTTAAAGTTTGGAAATATTTAAAATCTTTTAAGGAATATTGTTTGAATTCATTGATTTTTTTTTATTCAAATATTATTTAATTTATATTTTTTAAAAATTTAAATTTCATATCCTTGTCTATTTTTTTCAATGAAAAGTCATGGGGATAACATAATGTTGCATGCATGCAGAAAGAAAATTGTGTGGAAAGCAATTGGGTCATGATTAATCACATTTATTATTTGTCTGGTAAGAACAACAAGATCGAATCTTTATCTAACTACATAGGGTCGGCTATATTAATCTTTTTTTTTTCTCCATTTATGCCTAGTTAAAAGTCAAATTCTCTTTTAAATATAATAAGCAAATATCATTTCTAATATTTTTTTCTGAAAAAATAAAATAAAATCAGACTATTATGGGCTTGTTATAAGAAAACATTTGTGGCAATTTGATAAAAAAAAATAATCAATATGAGTAGTTTTAGATTCTATTTGAGTCAGTTATAGCTTTTTATAAAATTAGTATGGAAGTTACTATAGGGAAACAATTTAACTCTCTGGTTATAAAAAATAACTTTTCACCATATAAATTTATGAAAAATAGTGAGAAACAATAAGAAAGTAATAGTCAAATGAAATTATGATTATTTTCTAAACAGCAAAACATTGAGAAAGCTATCCCCAAAAGGATTAATTATTCTGTGCGGACGTCGAACACCGTCCGGAGACTAATCAGAATGCATCACGTCATTCCTTTGCTCGGTACAGAGGCTAGGAGACGCTCGGTACCACGGCTTGGTACTGCTGACATGGTTTCGCTTGATTCGCCTCCGGATGTAAAGCTGCTTCCGGCCTCCGCACAAAATAATTTCTCCCCCAAAAGACCCTTAAAGTTTTTGAATTTATTTTGAGATAAATATAATACATAAATGATCTATATTGTACTCGATCGTCTGAAAACAAATATAGCGATTTAAAGCCTATCATGACATGAATTTGACGAGGACATCAGATTTATATATTTTTTCCCTTATTGGTTGTGGGGCAATCCAAGACCTCATTCTTAGTAAAAAAAAATTATCCAAACAATGATGGCTGATCTTCTAAGTTGAATCCTCATCCACCGCAAGAATAAAAATTGCATTTGGATGTCCAAATGCAAATCTCGTTATGTTAGGTTCCATCGACATCTAATTTATTCTAAGAGCAGTGCATCTCTTTGATATTATATGCTGAATTAATCCTAGCACAAATCCAACAATATTAAATCTATTATGATGGGATTTAGGTCATCTCCAGCTAAACGAGCATTTGCCGTCCGCCGCAAGCTCCAACCGAAAACAAGATTCAACAGCATTTTTGTGAGGTAAACAGTGCGATGTAAATATTGACGTCGTACTGTTCACAAACATCATTTTTTTGTTGGAGAAAGAATATATCAATATTTTTTTTATTTTTTTGTTATGAAATAGAATTCGATTTGAGATGAATTATTGTATTTTGACATGTTACTGTGTTTTGGAGTAGAAAATGAGGTTTTTGGTTGGAGATGCCTTTAGAATAGTTTTTTTAGTAAAGAATTTTTAATTTAAAAAGTTTTAATAAAAAATTATTTTAATAAGTAATAAAAAGTTATCCCAAACAATGCTATATATTAGAATGTGACTTTCTAGCAATTGTTTTTCACAATAAATCCGAAACCCCAAATCTTATTATTTAGCATTTTCAAAATTGTCTTTTCTAACAATTTTTTTTTACACATTTGACCAAAATAAATGTCATGCAAGCTTAAATTCCACCTCCACTTTCACAGTTTAATCCAAGAAACATTATAGAAGATTTTTTTTCCCCATAAATGACAGATCAATTATAAATTTACAAAATAATAAAAAAAATGCAAACAAGTAGGGACATCTTGTACAACTTTGGTCCCTTAAACTCAAAAACGTCACAGAAGAAACAACAACAACAACAAAAACAACATCAAGTCTCTATCCCACTACGTGAGATCGGCTACATGAATCTTTTTTCTCAATTGTGTCATATTAAAAGTCAAATTATTGTTTAAATCTAATAAAGAAAGGCATTCCAAATGTTTTCTAACCAAGTCTTTTTAGGTCCGCTAAATTTTATAAAGAAGCATAATAATAATTAAAATTAGTTAAAAGAACATCGATTAATAAAAATTTAAATATGAGCAAATATGCTAAATTAAATGATGTATTCTAAAATGCAACAAAAAATTTGGTGGAGTGAGAATACGCCATTTAATTTGACGTAGAGAGAGAAGGGAGAGAGATGAGTGTTGACAGCGGGGAGAGAGAGATTGGAAGGGAGTGAGTTAATAGCAGAGAGAGAGATAAATAATTTTTAAGTATTTATATTAATATTTTATATTTTAAGATATTAACTATTATTTAAACTAATTTTGTAAATATCTTATTTATTCAACTCATTTTTTAATTTATTTTAGATATTTAAATTACTGAAAATTTTATTATTTAATAAATTATTCTATTATATATATATATATATATTATGATATATTATAATGCTATTTTATGTTTAAATATTGAATATTAAGTTATTTATACTCGTAAAATTATTTTGTCATCCAATTAATATGTTAACAGATAGATTGAAAGTTATTTTTAAAATATTCTAAGAAGTTAAAATTATTTTGATTTTTTAAATTATTAAGAAAAACATATTAAACATCGATTTTTTAAAATACATATTTTTAAGTAGATGATGAAAAACTAAAATATTGAATAAAGTATTATATTGTTTATTCATAGATAATTGTATTAAATTATTATTATTATTATTATTCAATATAAATTTCTAATTAGCTTTAATTTTATTAAATATATAATAGTTTTTAGGTTTTTAAAATAAATATAATATAAATTAAATAAAGTTTTAAATTATTATGTTTAATTAAAACTTATAAAAATATATATATATTTAGTTTAAATTATTAAATATATGTATTTTAATAATAAATACTGAATATTGTATTTTTTTAACTATATGAATATTTAAAAATAGTTAAAATATTAATTTAAGTATTTGATTATCCTCTCTCTCTCCTCCGCTGCCACATCTCTCTATCACCACTCTCCGCTGTTAACTTTAATATTTCTCTCCATCTCTCATTTGTCTCTCTCTATCTGTGAGTAGAATACGGCTAAATGGCGTTTTTTTATTGCATCAAATTATTTAGCGTATTTTAGAATATTGAATATATCGTATTTGTTCCTATTAAATTTTTATTTATTGATGCTCCTTTACTAATTTTGATTATAATCATGCTTCTTTATAAAATTTGGCGGAAGAAAATAACGTTTTCCAGCTAAATCCAAGAGCAGTTCCTTATGCTTAAAGACAAAGCTTCAATTGCATTTGTTAGTCATTTATTCTCTCCCATTAATGGAGTCCTCAACATCAAAGATCTACTACAACCATCATTAACAAATTCTTGGCGTTTTCACATTCCTGATGGTCTCCATCGTCATTCGCTTCAAAGCATCATTTCCACCTACAATCCCCAAGATCTGAAGTCGAATGCTGGCATTCTCGATCTGCAAGGAAATCAGAAGCCTGTAAACATCTATGCTATATAAACAAGCCTCAGGCTTTCAGCTTCCATCGCAATGACCATATAGCCAGCCAATTGTGCTGCTCATCAACCAGCTTTCGAGATTGCTATGGCTTCACCAGGCTGCAGCCAGAGGTTCCATTTATCAGTTCTCAGCCTCTTCTTCACCTGCTTTCTTGCATTCCTTTCATCATTTCCATTCACCACCGAAGCAGCCCTGAAGAGATACCAGTTCGATGTGAGTAACTAGATATTATCCTATAGTTGAAACACAAATTACTTAGATAAATTTAGCTGATGATACAACATTACCTCTTTGAATTACAAAACAACTGATTTGTTACACATAATTATGTATTGAAAGAGTACTGTTCATTGCCATCATCAATGTTTTTCTATGAAATGAATTGTTTGAATTTCAAATGGAGTTAATAAATTGTTCTATGAAATTTTTGAGTCAATATTTTTATGCAAATGTAGGTTTCGTTTGTAATAGCTTTCTTACTGTTTTTATAAGCCACATTATAATAAAAAAAAATTAATTTTAAAAAATTTTATTGTAGAAATTAAACTGTTTTAGGCCGCAACAAAAAAATTGTTCCAAATGGAGCGTTAATTAATTGCAACTTACACATACCTAACAAAATCTTTTGACTACCTAGAAGCCTAAGCTCCAAACTATGGGTGTCAATTTCAGGTTATGGGTCGTGACCTGGAATTGACTTGGTACTATTCGGGTCAATCCAAACTCAACCCATTTTTGCAAATAGGACAATTTTTCAAACCCGAACTCGACCCTCTTTGGTCCGGGTCAACCCAACACGATCCGAATGACCCGGGGCCGACAAAAAAATGCTGATTTTTGGGTCAAAAAACAGGTCAATCTCTAATTTTTGGGTCAAAACGGGTCAATCTCGGATTAATTGCAACTTACACATACCTAACAAAATCTTTTGATTAGAAGCCTAAGCTCCAAACTAGGGGTGTTAATTTCGGGTTATGGGTCGGGTTTGGGTCGAATATGGAGCTGACCCGTAACTATTCGGGTCAACCCGAACTCGACCCATTTTTGCAAATGAGTCAATTTTTAGAACCCGAACTCGACCCTCTTTGGGTCCGAGTCAACCCGACACAACCCGAAGGACCCGGGACCGATAAAAAGTTGTTGATTTTCGGGTCAAAAAATAGGTCAATCTCTGATTGTTGGGTCAAAACGGGTCAATATCGGGCTTTTGGGTCAAAATGGTTTTTCAGGTCAAAACGGGTCAATTTCAGGTTACTTGGTCAACCTGAATCCGACCCAGTTTTTGAAACGGGTCGATTTTCTGAACCCAAACCGACCCATTTCAGGTATAGGTTAACCCTAACCCGAAACTTTTGGGTCGGATTCGAATCGGATTTTTGCGTCGTGTCAAATATTGACACCCTACTCCCAACGAATATGTTATGGTGGGCTGCATGTCAGCCTTCTTTTTATATTTTAATTTTGTCCAAATGATAGATTAAATAATCCTAACATTTTATTGTAAGCTGGTGAATATGTTTTGAATTACCCAAAAACATATATCATCTTCAGCTAAATTTTTTTCATTTTCTTACGAGCAGATTGTGGTGAAGAATGTGAGCAGACTGTGCCATGCAAAACCCATCGTGACCGTGAATGGAAGATACCCAGGGCCAACAATCTACGCTCGAGAAGGTGACCACGTGGTCATCAATGTCACCAACCATGCGCAATACAACATGTCCATCCATTGGTATATACCTCATGCAATGAGCTGCTAATTAATTAACTAATATTGTATTTATCAAAATTTAATTAAATGATATAGGCATGGGCTTAAGCAGTTCAGGAATGGATGGGCCGATGGGCCAGCATATATCACACAGTGTCCAATTCAGAGTGGCAATTCGTACACGTACGACTTTAATATCACAGGACAACGTGGCACATTATGGTGGCACGCTCACATTTTATGGCTAAGGGCGACTGTCTATGGCGCCCTGGTCATCTTGCCCAGCAAAGGTGCTTCATTTCCCTTCCCACAGCCAGCCCAAGAAGCTGAATTAATTCTAGGTGCGTCATTATATATAATGTTAAAAATGTATTTTCTTAACTTCAAAAAATCAAATGAATCTTATATATGTAGTTTTGTTTTTCAAATTATATAATTTTTATATGTATTAAAACTGTGTTTATCTAAATGTATACAACAAAAGCACTTGTATTGTTTATAACACACCTATCAAAGGGTGATGCGTGGGCCTTATACGTGAGAAATTGTTTTTTTACGATCATCCGATGGTCCAGAGGCGAATCAGGATGCGCCACATCATCCGATACATAAATGTCCACACTACTATTGCATAGCAAAAAAATGACGCGGCACATTCTAATTCACCTATGAATGTCTTCTGGTCACACATATAACTATGTCCTAATTGAGAATAATATTACACATGTGATAAAGTTTATTAGATGGCCATATTGTAGACGTCTAGACTCTAGATTACATAAAAATTTTAAATTTGATACATTTTTATTAATCTTTTTAATTATGGCATGTGCTATTAATAAAATACGGCTGAGTATCGCCAAATGAAATTTAATCGTTGGACTCCTGAATGCAGGAGAGTGGTGGAACTCTGACGTAGAAGAGATCGTCAAGCAGGGCAACAAACTCGGCCTGCCTCCCCGCATGTCCGACGCACACACCATCAACGGCAAGCCTGGCCCTCTATTCCCCTGCTCCGAGAAATGTAACCTCCATCCTCTCATCTTCTCTGCTTCTAATCTCTATTAACTTCTCACGCTCACAACCTGATCAGACACCTACGCCATCGAGGTACAATGGGGAAAGACCTACTTACTCCGCATCATCAACGCCGCGCTCAACGACGAGCTCTTTTTCGCAATTGCCGGCCATGACATGACCGTCGTCGAAATAGACGCCACCTACATCAAGCCATTCACCACAGGCTCCCTCCTCATCGCTCCCGGCCAAACCACCAACGTCCTCGTACGCGCAGACCGCTCCCCCGGCCGGTATTTCATGGCCACCCAACCCTTCAACGACGCCCCAATCCCCGTCGACAACAAAACGGCTACCGCCATTCTACAATACAAAGGCATTCCAACCACCATCACGCCGCTCCTCCCTTTCCTCCCCGCCCCCAACGACTCCGCCTTTGCTGACGCGTACAACGCAAAGCTGCGCAGCTTGAACTCAGGAAACGTGCCGCTGGAAGTTGATCGCCACCTGTTTTACACCATCGGGCTCGGCAGTAACCCCTGCCAAAGCTGCTTGAACGGGACGCGGCTCGCGGCTTCGCTGAATAATATCAGTTTTATAATGCCGAAGGTGGGGTTGCTTCAGGCGCATTACTTCAATTTGAGTGGGGTTTTCCGGCTCGATTTTCCGGATAGGCCACCAACGGCGTTTAATTACACCGGAGCGCCGCTGACTGCGAACCTTGGGACGTTGCTGGGCACGAGACTGAGCAGGTTGGCGTTTAACTCCACCGTGGAGCTGGTGCTTCAGGACACCAACCTTCTGACTGTCGAGTCCCATCCTTTTCACCTTCATGGCTACAATTTCTTCGTGGTGGGCAGGGGAATTGGGAATTTTGATCCTGCGAACGATCCGGCGAAGTTTAACTTGGTGGATCCGCCGGAGAGGAATACCGTTGGAGTGCCGACGGGCGGGTGGACGGCCATTAGGTTCAGAGCAGATAATCCAGGTGATCAATTGGCCTAAGTAACCGCATTGCCACCAGCTGGGCATGCTTGCGTTGTTGTAAGTTATGAGCTAACATGTATAGTTTTTTATTAATGGATTGATCACTTGTTGCAGGGGTGTGGTTCATGCATTGCCATCTGGAGCTTCACACAATGTGGGGTCTGAAGATGGCTTTTGTGGTGGAGAACGGTAACGGCCCGGAAGAATCTATATTACCACCACCTAAGGATTTACCGCCATGCTAATCTTCTTCAGCAAAGTTGAGCGCTTCAGTTTTTTTTTTTTTTTTCCACTAATTGTTTTGTACAGCTGAGATTTGTTTGAGGCTTTGAAAGGAGAAGCTTCTGTGTGAATAAGCAGCCCAAAACAGTACTGGGCTACATACCTTTGCATTGCGTTAATGTATTTCTCTCTTACCCTTCTCGTTTTGGATGGAGGTTCATGTAATGTTTCAAGTGAATGATATCAATTATTTCTGTCGTGCCAAAAGCTCATGCATCGGCTATTTACTAAATTGAGTAGGGTTGTCAATATTTGACACGATCTTAAAATTAGATTCAAATCCAACATGAAAATTTTGAGTTAGGATCAACCTGGACCCAAAATAGGTCGGGTTTTGGTTCAACAATTCGACCCGTTTCAAAAATTGGGTCGGGTTCAGTTTGACCCTTTGACCCAAAATTGACATGTTTTAACACGGAAACCTAAGATTGACCCTAGCTTTTTAGATCCATTTTTACCTGAAAAAAGAGATTGACTCGTTTTTACCCAAAAATTAGCAATTTTTTTCACGACTCCGGGTCATTCGGGTCATATCGGTTGACTCGAACCTGAAGCGGGTTGGGTTCGGGTCCAAAAAATCAACCATTTGTAAAAAACGGGTAGGTTCGGATTGACCCGAATAGTTCCGGGTCAATTTCGGATTTGACCCGAACCCGACCCGTGACCCAAAATTGACACCCCTAAAGTTGAGTTAGTATAAATTTATCATTTTGAGAAGAAATCACAATAATAATTGATTCATCAAATTTAAACTATATTTTAAAGCGGAATAACTAAGGAAAAAAAAACACTATATTCATTAAATAATGTTCCTTTTATTGTATGAAATGATAATAATAGAGAATATTATTGTTTGATTTGTGTTGCTATATAAATATAATTTAACAATTGAACTCAATTTCTAACAAGGTATTATTGTTAAAATCAAGATTTATTTAAAATTTCTATGTTTATTATTGATTGGCATCACACCCAGGATTTCGAGGTGCAGCAAATCAGATGACTGTTAAGCAAGACTGACAGAAAGACTTTTCAAATAAACAGGCGAGCAAACTTGGACATTTAGCATTATGTCGGTATGTTTACTGATAAGAGCAACTGATAACAACTCTTATTTAAAGATAAGTTGGCGAGCCTATCCATTTCCTCTGCTACAACAATCGTTTTGCACAGCTTTGTCAGATTTTATTCACCACTTGATTTCTGTTGTGTAATCCTATCCATTAATTACTAACCCATCTTTACTTTATAAAGGATGAACTGTAGCAACAAATGATAGTATGGAAAAACCTTTCTTCTCCATTGGTTAGCCTATCTTTGATTTCTCTATTTTTCTTGATAGTTCCAATAATTGCAGGTCTCAACATGGTATCATAGCACTCAGAATAAGTATTTTTCTTACCTACCTTCTTCAATGGTCGATTCGTCTTCTTCCTATGTTATTCTTCATACTCTCAGCACCAATGGTGATTTTACAATACCACCTAAACTTATGTTCTTTATGTCCACTGTTCGAACCTTGGTCAATGTGCATCTTTCACCGAAAATTATCCAATTTGGAAATCTCAAATGTTCAAATTTTTTTCATGCCAATGTACACCCAAAATGGTGGTTTGATACTCTCATGATAGCAGTCTACCTCATTAATTATTTACCTACACCAATTCTTCAAACAAATCTTCCTATGAATGTTTATATAATCTCACCCCATCATATTCTCATTTACACACATTTAGTTGCTTGTGTTATCCCTGGCTACCAACTAAATTATCACACAAATTAGCTCCTCGATCTCTACCATGTGTCTTTCTTGATTATGCCTCTCAAGCCAAAGGATATAAATGCCTTCACATTCCTACTGGACATTTCTATTCAAGGCATGTTACATTCCATGAATCAATTTTTTTCTTTTCATACTACCATCCCTACAGTTGCTCCTCCGTCTCGTCCCCTACACATTCCATCCTCTATTCTTGTTCTTGCATCTACTATTCCTCCCATATCACCTCAACCGTCCCAAATATCACCCACATTATCTCCAGATATTCTTACAAATCCTTCTTTTTTCCACACCTTCTACAAATTCACTTACCAACCTCCAAACAGACCTTCTAATATCTGATGCTTCATCGCCACCTTCCCTTCCCCAACATCAAGCATGCTCCTCCAAGCATCTGATGGTCACACGGCTACAAACTGGTTCTCTGAAACCTAAGCAAATCCTTGATCTGTACCACTCTCTCACGACCATCACTCCTACCTACACTCAAGCTGTCAAATCTCCAATTTGGCGTGAGGCTATGAGCACTAAATTTGAAGCCTTACAAAAACAAGGAACATGGATTTTGGTACCACCATCATCCACTCAAAATGTATTAGGTTGCAAATGGAATTTCAAAACCACACTAAATTTGGATGGTTCTCTTGCTCGACATAAAGCTTATTTAGTGGCTCAGGGATTTAATCAAGAATTTGACTTGAATTTTCATGATACCTTCAGTCTTGTTGCAAAATTTCTTACAATTCGCATTCTACTTAATATTGTTGTTTCCTATAATTGGACTATATTACAACTAGATGTATCCAATGCATTTTTACATGGTTAACATCAAGAAACTACTTATATGAAATAGCCGCCTGGTTTTGTAGATAAACAATTTCCAAATCATGTATGTCGGCTTCAGAAAGTAATATACGGTCTTAAACAAGCTCTTCGACAATGATCTGTTACCTTTTCTTCTTATCTAATTGATTATGGCTTTGTTAATGGTTATGCAGATCCCTCCCTTCTTTTATATCATCTACAATAATGCTAGGAAAGACACTCTAGGAGCATCATCTCCATCAACTCCAGTCTGAAAGTTCAATAAGGATGTTAAGCCTAAGTGAACTTGTCCCTAGGCATACCAAGAGGGTGGTGAATTTGTGAATTTAAAAATTAATTGCTTAATTTTAAAAAATAAAGACTATATTTTTGGATTTTTTTAATATTTGAAAAAATAAGTAGGAATTATCATATAGTGTGAAAGCAAGATGAATTTATCAAAACATGAAAATAACAATGATGAAATTTTAATCAGTAGAGCTAAGCATTGAGTACGATTTTTACCAAGTTGTTATAACAAAATTAAGGTTCAAAAAGTAAAATGCTAAAAAAAGAAAACACACCAGAGATTTAAAAATGGTTCGGTCAAACAATGACCTATGTCCACTACCCGGAGTCCTCCACTCCAAGTATTGTACTATCACTATAGTGTCTCTCATTTTTTCCCATAGCAAGGCGTAGAAATCCTTACACAAATTCCTTCCACTAAACCCAGTGTAGTGGAGAGCAGGAAGCTTTTTCACCCTCCAGGAGATGATAGAAGACCTTCAATCTTTTTCTCCCTCCTCGAGAACGTAGAGTACCTTAAAATCCTTTCTCACCCTCCTGGTGATGGCAGATAACCACTTCCTTGAGCTGAAGAATTTCTCCCTAGAGCCACCCAAGAAACCTAGACAAACACTTGGAGGAACAAGGCAAGACACTTGCTTGGAGCAATGATGTGATCCCCTCATACTTCTTCTCCCTCGCATACAAGCTCTCCCACTTCTTCCTAAAGCTCTCCTATAACTTCTTCTCTAAGTTCCCTCTCAAGAACACTCAGCATCCAAAGACTTTAAAAAAATTTAATGAGAGAGATTAAATATAATGTCTCATAAAAAGCTCTAAATTCAATTCTGATGATCTAGGATCATACAATATGATCCAGATTAGTATAGTATGATTCATTCAAAGTACTCTTATTAGTACTGTATGAAGAGCAAGGTACTGTATTATCAGTTCAAGGAATTGTGCTGATCGTCTATTATGATTAGTTCAAATAACTTGTATTATTGTCAAGTGCGATTGGTAATGATTTAATATCATCCCATGTAAGAATCGAGTCGTACAATATGATTGGTCAAATTGTCCTGTACAATATATCTGGATCGATTAATCCAAATTCGTTCCTTAATCATATGATTAATTTAGACAAGATTTAATTACATCGTACAATATAATCCCTATCATCCAATATGATGAGTATAAAATTTGACTTTCAAAATATTACCTAAATTATGATTGACGATTGGAATCCTGATTATCTTATATGTTATATACATTGTATAGTACGATTAGTTCATCTTGCATTAATTATCACAATTAGCTGTTTTAATCATTTTCTATTTAGGTGATCATACAGTACAATATGGATCATACAATATGATTAATTCAGAAAATCTAACTTCTTATATTGTCAGTAACTCACTTCCTTGAGTGTGTGTGTGCATGGTTATCAAGCTTAGTGTCCAACAAATATATGATTTGACTCAAGAAAGATAGAATTACATAAGAATTAAAAATACAGACTCTTCACTCTTTTTGATGAAACAAACATTGTTGGTAAATAATATCAAATATTTTTGATATTTCCTAAACTCCCCCTTGCTAAGTGAATCTTTCAAAAATAGGGATTTTTTTATTTGTATAAGAAAAACAATGTAGAAGTAAAGAGCACACAGACAATTAAGAAAAAGAAAAGATTAATTATTCCAAACACAAAGTACAACCTACCAACAACAAATTACTCCCTCTCTTGACATCAAAAAAGGAGGAAACTGCTAAAATAAAAACACTAAAGAGAAACACATACATCATAAAACACAAAAGTAAAAATAATATAGGCAAAAGGATAAAAATACAAACAAACTAAAAGTATGAAGGATCCTGATTAGGTGGAGGTAGTGGTGGTGGTTGGATGAATCAGTGGATTGAAGCAAATTGCTCCCCAAACTAAGCTATGTCATTATCGTGCTGTTGCTGCTACTGTGCTACGTAGTTATCAAAGCGAGCCATATCATTGTCATGTTGTTGTTGTTGCTTTGCTATGTAGGTGTCAAACTGAGTTTCCCACTGATCAAACCTCTGAACTAACATATCATACTGAAACTACTGGTGGACAGGTCATGGTGCTGGAACTGGTGCTGGACCTCCCTCTGCTTCCATTCGCTCATCGTCCATATAACGAACATTACGGTGGCGAGCGTTGTGAAGAATGTGGAAGGAGCTATTGAAATAGAAAATTGGAAGGTAATCTGGCGGTGCAGGGAATTGGAAGTTGTATTTGGATTCAAGGACGAAAGCTTATTTTATTTGAAATCAATTCAACTATATTTTCAAGACTTGATCAGGAGAGTTGACTTAAAAAATGGTGCGCATCAGATCTGAACCAACTAAATACTTACATATCAAGTGTCAACCAATATTATTACTTTTAGCTTCAAAGAACCCTTGTTTGATTTTCAAGTAATGAGACTATTCCATGTGATATATTTAGGCTTTATGAATTGTTATTGATTTTATCATCATGATTGTCATATTTGTTATTATGTATTATTTTGTTTTATGAATGTGGTTATATATAATATTTTAGATATTTTTATATATTTTCATATTTGAATATATATATTATTTGTTTGGGGCGGCTTCCTTAATGCTTTATAAAGTAGTTTTTTTAGTAAAAAAAATTTTAGATAAAAAATTTTTGTGCTGAAAATTTGCTTTTAAAAGGAGTAAAAAAGTCATCCCAAACAAAACTTCAGTTAGTTTATGCTTCTATTGCATTACATATTTTCATCAATATCCTGATGCGGCATCAGTGCAAGTTGTATTGTTGTATTTTGATTGACATATATGATATTTTCATTCAGTTATAGAAGATGGCAGACAATGAAGATATCCAGCCTCTTGTCTCTGACAATGGTATTGGAATGGTTAAGGTAAATAATTTCTCCTAAATGTAAAGAAATATTACTGCTTACCTTTACTTTTATAAAGGAATATCTTTTATGCTATCCTACATCTAATATTTGCTGTAGCTGTATATTTAATTTACAGTGTTTAAATTGAAAAATCTTTGATGCTATGTATACCATTTCAAATTAGGCTGGATTTGCTGGAGATGATGCTCTTAGAGCTAGCTATCTTTCCTAGGATTGCTGGAGATGATGCTCTTAAATGCCCCTACTGTGTATGTGGCCATCCAGGCATTGATCTCTTTGTATGCAAGTAGTTGCACAACAGGTGAGCAAGACCTGTATGCAAGTAGTTGCACATCAGAGTGGATATCTAGAAACGAAATGCAAATCAGGAAAGATCTAAAAGAAAAATATGTGAGAATAGTTTTAGCAAATATATATGATGGAGAAAGAGAACAGATTCGACTGGTATCTTATGGAGAAGCGAGCCATCATTTGTGGAACGGTTTCGATGGTTGAATTCATCTTCTTACAACGAGTGATGAAAAGTTGACGAACTTGACAACCAAAATAATAGGAGATATCAACCAAAATAACAAATGTTTTAAAAGTTGAGAACACCAAAATAATTGGAGAAAGAAAGAAACATGCGAGTGAAGTAAATGCCAGTAAGAAAAAATGTTAAAGAAGTTTAAGAGACTGAATTTGGAGAGAGGAAACTACAGGAGAAGATGGTGAGCGTAGGAAGCTAGGGCAAGCCAAAAAGGCGAAGATGAAAGACCGCGTGGATCTATTAAAAAGAGGCAATATTAGGTAACCGATAAGAAATACGGTATAAATGCATACTTACGAAACTCATACTTACGGCGTCAATCCCATAAAGAACTTATGAAACTCATACTTAATAAAACATCATGAATACTATAAGAATTAAAACTATTTTTATATGAGGTGTATATAAATGATATTAAATTGCTTAATTAATAAGGGGCATTAAATTACATAAATATTTTTTACAAAAATATTAAATATTTATAAAATAATGAATAGACAAAATAATTTTCTAAGAAATAAAATCCACCGACAAGATTTAATACGGAAGAAAATTGAAGTCTTTTATAAAATAGTAGCATATATTATCGTCCAAAATTGTCGTGGCATCCAACGAAATCCGAATCGGATTACCGCTGCGCAGGAATTATCGCAAAACGGAAGACGATGGCGGCGTGCATCTCAGTTGCTTTTCCCGTCGTCCCAATTCCATCCTCGTCAAACCCTAGCCTACATCGTCGCCGCAGGTAGAAGCCGGCAAGGTTGAACTCTTTGTTTCTTCATTTGCCCCTTTCTTGGTGTGTATGAACCATCTCCGCAATTGAAATGCATCTTTTTGTTCGAAGATTCGCCGGAAATGTTACCGCCGCTATGAGCCAGACAAAGGATGCTTCGTTTGGAGTTAAGGTTGTTGAGGGCATTGGCGGGCTCCCCAAAGTCTGTTTGAGCACGGCTTATGGGAGGTGAGTGTGTTTTTGTGTGTTTCCCTTTCTAGCTTTTCAGTTGTTGATGCTGAGTTTCTCAAGTTGCTTTTTGGCTTTTGCAATTTCCAGATAATTCAGCTGAAATTGTTCGTTATCTGCTTAAAATTCTCATGTTGTTTGATAAAGATGAAATATTTTGCTGATTGTAATGGTCCAATGGATGGTTTTTATCCACAAAAATGAGATGCATTATATTTCGATAAGCATTCATTTGTATTAGCAAATAACAAGAAAGTTCAACAGCAAGTTATTGACCAATAATATTATTACACGTGTAATAGCTATAGCTTATCTCTGTAATTGCAAACTCTATAAATAGAGTCGATGTAATCCTGAAGAATTGAATGAAACACATCATCATCTCAAACTCTTTCTTCGTCTTTCTTGAACTGCCGGCTTAAAAGCTAAGGCAGCTTTTCAATTTGTACATCAAGACTGAAAAAGTTCTTGTTTGGTGCAGCGAGGCTGAAATATACTTGTTTGGAGCATGTCTTACCTCATGGAAGCTTGAGAATGGCAAGGACCTCCTCTTTATTCGGCCAGATGCTGTCTTCAATGGGAAGAAACCGATTAGGTTGTCAATTATTTGCGTTATGCTCTCTAAACTCAGGCTACTCAAATTTGAAATTTCAATGCATTCAATATTCTTCATCATTCTGCGCCCATGAAAGAATTCTTTAGCTGATCGGATTATTTCCCAGAGCAGTGGAGGAATCCCACATTGTTTCCCACAGTTTGGACCTGGTCCTATGCAGCAGGTATGCCTCTCTTCTTAGAAACTTTCTACTGCTAAGAATAACGTGCACTTGGTAATTATGTACAATGATGCTTAGAGTTTTGTCTTTATTTCAGACCTTATGTGAACCCCTTTTTTTGGCTCATTTTGATTACAAAGGAACCAACACCTTTGTAAACATAATATTCTGCACGTGACCATTTAAATGTTGAGAAATATTAAAGTATATTTGGAAACCATGTTTTAGGCTCATTTAGGCTTTGTTTGGGATAGCTTATGCCTTCAAAAGTTCTTTTTTCAACCATAATTTTAAATATGCTTTTCAAAAAAACAGTTTTTTAAATACAAAATTTTAAATAAGTTGTGTAACAATTGTCATCTATACGCACATTATTTTTTATTGATTGTTTTTTCTAACACAAAAACAGTTGACAAGCTGTTCTAAACAAAGCCTTAGTACGAGTCTAAAAATTTTTATTTTGTGTGCTAATCCAAATGAAGTTTATGATGGCATAGACAACCTTTTTCTGATGCAAGGTGGTTTAGGATTAGCTTTTTTTCTCATGCAACTACAATGATGCGATTTATGTAAATCATGCAAGGTAATTTAGGATTCACATATAACAAACAACTAAAATATACCGACAAAGAAATAGATCAATGAAAAAAGGTGTTTTATTTGTGAAATCGCATGGACAATAGTCAATCTCCTTGCTTTCTTTAAATGCAACCGCCAACCAGTAAATACAAGAATTGGAACTCAAATGATGGTATAGTGATTGAATATAAAAAATTTAGTGAGAAATTCAAATCATGCAAAATCAATGAGCTATTGTGATTTAGTCACCCAATTAGATTATCGACTTTGTCAAATTTGATTAAAAATATAATCTAAGCAAATAATAAGTTATATAGAAAAAATTGATCAAGGAAAGAAGTCACTAAAGTAAGAAACTCAAGACTCATGTTGGTACATGGAGATGATTTTATTGGAATTCAATACTCATAATTATATTGCACTAAGAAATTATGCATCTAACTAGAACAACAACAACATCAAGCCTTTATCCCACTACGTGGGGTCGGCTACATGAATCCTTTTTCTCATTGTGTCCTATTAAAAGTCAAATTCTCATTTAAATCTAATAAAGAAAGGTCATTCCTAATATTTTCTAACCAAGTCTTTTTAGGTCTACCCCTACCTTTCTTAACATAAGTCAAATCTAATACCTCTACTCTCCTAACCGGGTCATCGCAAGGCCGCCGTTTTATGTTACCAAACCATCTAAGGCGACTTTCTCTAATCTTATCTTCTACTGGAGCTACTCCAACCTTTTCACGTATATGCTCATTTCGTATCCTATCTCTAAGGGTAAAGCCACTCATCCACCTGAGCATCCTCATCTCTGCCACACTTAACTTAGTATTATGCTTCTCTTTTAAAGGCCAACATTTGGCACCATAAAGCATTGCAGGCCTCACTACCATCTTATAGAATTTTCCCTTAAGTTTGAGGGGTACATTTCTATCACATAACAAGCCCGATGCATTCCTCCACTTCAACCATCCAAATTATGCATCTAACTATTACACATAAATTGAAAGTAGAGTATGATTTTCTTTTTTTTCAATTATATATGTAATAATCTACATGCCTCTTAACATCTATTTATGTACTCATCTTTATGTTCGTAGATAAAATTCGAATATATAAACTTAGTTGTTTAAATATAATCCCTAGATTCAATTTATTAATCATAGAACATATCCAATGCTCGACCTTTCCTTAAAATTTTAAATTCTAGTGAAACTTCTGATTCTGGCTTAACAAATTGCATTGAGGAATTTTTTAGGAACGTGATAATAATTTTGAGTAAAAATAGAAATATTTTTCTTTTTTTAAATTTAGAATGGAACTAGTCTTTCCTTTAATAGGGAGAATTTTTTTTAAGGAATATAATAACAAATATAAAGTTTAATTAAAAAATATATAATGATGAATGATACTATAAATTAAATAAAACTAAAAAAAATTAAAAGAAAAGAAAAACCAGTCGCTAGCATTGTTAACGATTTGATTTATTTCATTCCTTTATTTTTTCTGTTTTCTCTTTTTTTTTTTTCCTTTTTTTATAAATATAAATCAAACTTAATATGTCTTTTATGTTTTTTATTTTTCTCTTTTTTGTTTTAATTTTATTTTTAATCATTTCTAATAAAAATTATTTATAATTTTAGTTATTATTTTAATTTTATTTAAAATTATAATACTTTAAATTTATAAAATATATATAGAAGACTTATTTAATAAATTTTATAAATTTAATAAAATGATTATAAATTTTTATTTAAAAGAAAAAAAAATATTTTTTAATTTATTTAAATTGTATAATAAATCTCTTATATATTATATATATGTCATAGTATATAAAGCATAATTAGATTTTAAATTATAAAAAATAATTTTTTATAAAATGAAAAACAAAAAATTGATTAAAATAAGAAGAAAAAAAAAAAAAGAATAAAACAAGTGAAATAAAAAATGAAAATAAAAACTAAAAGTAAAATTTTTTATTTCCCGATCAAGGCGCTAGCACATCTAAAATTTTTATTTTCCTGATCGAATTGCTCGCCTGTCTAACTCTTCGCTTGCTCGCCCGCCCGACCTTGCCAGTCGTTTGATCTCTGAATAACTTGCCCCCAACGTAGGGCCCCTTCTCGCCACGCATCATGCCATGGGTCCCATTAATGTCTCCTCGACACGTCCACATCTCCTCCCTGCGCCACGTCAGAAGTCAGTCGTTGCCTAATCAACAATTGAAAAATTACTTTTTAAAATATATATTTTTTCAATTTCTTTTTTACGTAAAAAACTTTTAATCATTTTTATTTTAAAAATTTATCCTTTATTAGTTTTGATTTTGATTTTTTGTTATTGTTTTAATTTTTTTCTTATTGTTTTAATTTTTTTCTTATTATAACGAATTGAATTATTATTATTATTTTCAAATATTAAATCAATAAAATCATTTAAATAAATAAATAAGATAAAGATCAATATAGATATTATTTATTCTTTGTGGCAAAATTGTAAATTTTAAAAAAGTTTACTTAGTATTTTTCTTAATATATGTTATTTAAGCTACAAAAATTATGTTTATTTTTAAAATTAATTATATTTTGGTTCATCTAAAATTGAACTGAAATTGCCAAACAAAAGTTCAAAATTTGATTTAGTTTGGTTTGAAAAATATTTTGGGCAGTTTGATTTTCTAAATTTAACAATTAAAACAAATTGGTTCAATTAATTTGTAAGTCAAAGTGTCAAACTGACCTAATGCACACTCCTAATTGCATGTGCATATTAAACAGTGATGAAAATATAGAGCAATATCGACACTTTTGAGAAATGCTTGAGGACTTGTAGAGAGTGTTCTACTTAGTAGAGTATATATTGCTATTTTTTAGCTTTTCTTCTCCATATACTTTGTATTTTTAAGATAAATTCATTTATTGATGACGGGGAGGGTATTATTGAAATAACTATCTAGTTGAAGTAAAAAAAAGAAAAATTAACAATGGGCAATCACCCACCTTAGGCTTAAGTTGAGTCGCCCCCTGCCTATAGTGATAAGTTTTACACAACGACAAGCATTAGATAGCATGTATATCGAACAATGGATCGCCCAAGAACCCACCGCATACATAACAAATTGAATACTATGCGCCCCTAAAAATCATGTATTTTGTAAAACTATTTTGCAAATCCCACCTTAGGCTTAAGTTGAGTCGTCCCCTGCCTATAGTGGTAAGTTTTGCACAACGACAAGCATTAGATAGCATGTATATCGAACATTGGATCGCCCAAGAACCCACCGCATACATAACAAATTGAATACTATGCGCCCCTAAAAAAATGTTGTATATGTTTGGTTGAAATGTTTTCAAGATTTTCAATGAATGTATTATTAGTCCCTTAGGAGTTCTTTTTTCGAGCATACAAAATCATGTATTTTGCAATCTTTTTTGACATATTCAACCCTTGAAGTATTAGGGTTAATGGCAAATGAGTGAGCACCTTATATAAAATATCTTTGCATCAAGCACCCAAATATTTCCTCAGCTTATAGCGAGAGTCTCCTCCCACACTAAATATTTATAATTGAATATTATTTTTATTAAATATCATATAATTGTTCACACAAACATCAATATTCTCAATTGTTAGGCCAATCTTCTTCATTATTTTTTAAGTCTGACATGTAAAACTTAATAACTTCTTCCCTTCCTTATCATAAACTTAATAAGAGAGATAATGACCAGGACAAGCATTAGATATATTAAATTTATCTTTACAATTCATTAATGGTGCAATTGTTGATGATTTTGAGCATTTCTTGCAAACTTTCCATGAAGGCTCATCAACGTCTATTATCAGAGGATAAAATTTTGTTTCTTATTAATTTGATGCTTCTTTAATTTTAGAATTATATTTTTCAATCACTTCTTTAAAGTTTTGTTGACTACATGCATTCATCACCATATTAATATATGAATCATACTCAAATACATGTCATGATGTCAACTCAAAATAAGAGTTGCTTTCTCGTAATAATATGTCTTGGGCCTACTAGATGGAATAATTTTTTTTGTGAATTATTTATGTTAAAGATATGAACTATGACATTATCACTTGTATGAATATGCTTGTTGTCATATTAAAGACATGGGTATTTGATCATATTTATTCATATATTTTCACTTAGTGGGATTGAAAATTTAATGAACTCCTTCAAACCATGAGTGAAATCACTTAACAAATGATCGTTACTATCTAAATGATGATACATCCATTTATGATTACCAACTAAATATTCTATATTAATCAAAAGAAGAGAAAATAACAATAGGCCAAATATCAACGATTCAAAAGTAAGCATTTAAAAGAGAGATTGCACCAATAAGTTTATAATGGCTAATAGCCGAAGGGACACCTATGTGACTCACTTGGAGCAACCATTAATAAAAAGCATACCAGCCTACTGGACACCCATGCTATCTTTGAGCTGTTGCACCTCCTCTACTTGAGTAATTTTTGGGTCATTTGGTTCTAAAGATACAATTCTCATAGAGAGAGAGGAGTTGATCTAAGTAAAAATGGTGAGACATTGTTGTTCGCCTAATTGGAACCATTTATGAGGGGGTGATCTTTTTTTCATAACATTTCTTTGTAATCCACTCAGTCAATATGTGCTCCTCACAACATCTTTGAGCCCTCTCAATATCTTCATATCTATGAGTGGAATTTTTGTAGTTAGGGTCTAGATTGATTGCCCTAAATCAAATTTAAATCTAACAGTACAACAATAACAACAAAAACAAGCCTTCATCCCACAATGTGGGTTCGGCTACATGAATCATTTTTCTCCATTGTGTCCTATTAAGAGTCAAATACTCATCTAAATCTAATAAAGAAATACCATTTGTAATATTTTCTAACTAAGTCTTTTTAGGTGTATATCTACCTTTCTTAACATAAGTCAAATCTAATACATCTACTTTTCTAATGGGGTCATCAGAAGGCCACCGTTTTATGTGACAAAACCATCTAAGACGGCTCTCTCTAATCTTATCTTCTACGGGAGCTACTCCAACCTGATTAAGCCACTCATTCACCTGAACATCCTCATCTCTACAACACTTAACTTAATACTATGCTTCTCTTTTAATGACCAACATTCTGCACAATAAAGCATTGCAAGTCTCACTACCATCTTATAGAATTTGAGTTCAACTTAATTGTAAAATAATTTTTTATTAGCCTAATCTAACATAAGTCTAATGTTAAACTAACGTACATTGTGAGAACTCATATTAAAAATTTTGAAAATATGATGTTTGAGTGTAAGAGGGTGAGGATGGACTATATTGGCCACATACAAATAGTTGAGGAATCATTTAAAAATCATATATTTATCAACATCTCTTAGTATAGAACTTGGATAACTTTGCTCGTCATAGTTTTAGCAATATAGAATTTTACTTGGTGATTAATCTATGCCTTCACCGATGTGATTATCATACAATTTGAAATCAGGATAGAACCATAGAACTTATCCAATCATGTCATTTTGAGCATATCAGTGCCAAAGAAGATGATTCTAACGGTGAGTTCTCATCTATTTTCTAATATCATTGAATAATTCTTGACTTCTTCTGCAGAGCTGATTTGTTTGTTTATATTATCCAGCACTTCACATAGGGATATCAAGTTCATTCTGCTTCATGTATGTGCTTTTGAGTTCCATGTTATTCCTCATGATTCCTTTCTTTGGCAGCATGGATTTGCAAGGAACATGGAATGGTCTCTTAAGGATTCTCAAAATAATGAAGGTGAGCCTGTTGTAACCTTGGAACTTAAGGATGACCCCTACACTCGTTCAATGTGGGATTTTAGCTTTCAAGCTTTATACAAGGTCAATTTCTAACATTAACCTTTTTTGAAGTGATACGTAATTTATGCTCCTCATTCTTACAATATGATTAATGATGTGGATTGTTAGGATATCGTCTCAATAATTTTTTAGGATAAGCATAATTCTTTTTAACTACTTTTTATATTCATCATATTTATTCTTGATGCGGGCTTTCACAGAAAAAATATATTTTACTAACAATTTATGTCATAGTCAAAGGCTTGACATGAATTGAGTGGTTGATGTGCTTGTGGCTCCCATGAGTTTTAGAGGGTTGTAACCATAGTTAAGCTAGCTTAAAGAGTAGATGGATCACATGAAGATACCATGTGATTGGGTGGGCTTTTGGTGCATGATATTTGAATATCTTGAAAATTTTCATTTAAGGAGCGACTGCCAATAATTTAACTCTCTAGTTTTAGAAGGTCGTTGATACGGACATCGGTATGAAGATTTGACGCATCTATCACAGGAGGCGTCGTAAATTGACGGCTATAATTTAAACCTTCAATTATGATTTATTTTTATGAATTTTAGTTCTTAATTAATGTATTTTCTGTTTTACCCCTATGATAGTTTATGTGAGTGTTATGACCCAAGGGGCAATTTTGTAATTTTTGATTTTTCTCATGTTGTGGCCTATATATAGGGTCTTTAGCTATTGTAATGGGGATGAAGATTTGATATTAAAAAAAAAAATTGTGTCCACACTTGTGTTCTATTTGAGAGAGGACGAGAGTGAGATTCCTATGGTAAGGAATCGGAGTTTCACCAGCCGCATGATGGGTCCGGGCTCGTGATTGGAAGTCCCTTGGAGAAGGGCAACGGATCACCCGTCAGTCTTCGGAAGAGTCCGAGGCTCGCGGTTTTTATTTTCTCTCTTTCGTTTTATCTTCTATCTTTGGGTTTTGTTTTCTTTGTTCCGTCTTTGTATTCCTCGTTGTATTGCTCCTAGTAGTCATCTTTTCCTCTCCCTCAACTTCACGGCCAAACACCCCTCATACCGCCGGTCCAATCTCTAGCTGCCGGCCACCATCCACCTTCCCCCATTAGCTCTTCCACTGCCGGCCACCCGTGTTTATATCCATGAATGAGGAGTCAATGTCATCTTAAAGCTTACCGAAAGAGTTCAAATAATTTAAGAAATTATTGAAATAGTTTTCTAAATTAGAAAGCTATTTTAGGAAAGTATTGAATCTCATTCATGATGTAATTCAAACTTAATTTGGGTGATTAAATTTTGGGCAGTTTCAAAATTCAAATTCAACTAATTTGAAATTTGAATTCTTTCCTAATTTATCATTCCATTTTTGGAAAGTTTTAAATGACTTCTATTTGAATTTCAAATTCAAATAAGATTGAATTATTTCTTTCATAAACCCCAAACCCAAATTAAGTATTCACAATCTAATGCATTAAAACCCCATCCACCTGATAATGCCGCCGGCCCCTCTTCCCTAGCCCATCAAGGCTCAATTAAGTATTGCCTAAATCTATACCCAGCCTTTAGGAAATAATTTCAAATCCTTATGTCCCTATTGGCTGAAATTTTTCCTAATAACCAAGCTCTAATTTATGTCCAGAAATCAGAGCTTGAATTTAGGAAATAGATTCCACGCCTACTCAATCCCGCCAGCCTTCCCCCTCTGTCTCCCGTATCTCCCCTCCCTCTCATACCTCCTCTCCACCTTGGCTTCACATGTGGATTACTTCCATAACGTATGCTACCTCTAATACCTTTTCCCAGCACTGAGAGAGAAATTTCTTCTCAGATTTCTGAGAGAAAAGCGGAAATCATTCAAATTTTCTGAAGGACCATCCAGATTTTAGTTAGAAGGTACTTGGAGTTTCTTCCATCTTCCATACAAGAGAAACCTCTTCCTCTTCGACGACGTTTGAGACCTTTAGCAAGACGGCCGGAGAGTTCTTTCTTCATCCCCATGAAATTCCCAACCACTAAAATCTGAGAATTTTCTCTCAGATTTTTGGTGGAGAAGAGATCCTCTCCCTAGCAAAGCTCTCCTACCCATTCTACATCAGTCATACATTCTGAAAATATAGGAAATTATGAAAATTTAACATTAACTTGCAAGGCAGGGCCATGAATTAAGGTTAGGTGAAAGTAATTTATAACCATAAATTTATAATAGTAAGATTTATGAAATGAAATTTTATTGAAACAAAATACTAATATAATATCTTCGAGTGAATTGAACCGTCAAACTAATGAAAGGAAGGGATCAACTACTATTATGAAACTAAAGCCAAGGCCAACAAGTGTCTAAACAAATAACTACTACTAGCAAAAACAAAGATTGAACCAAAAGTATATCTGCTTTTGATGAATTTGTTCGTGTTATTACCTGATAAGTTTTTAAGAGAAAAATTGGCAATATATAAGATTGTCGATCAAACTTGATAGATAATTTCCATTTATAAAACATAATTGACAAGACATAGGAAATGCAATGTGTGATCAATCAAAGCAGCACTAGCAACAAAGCATATTAATATAACAAGTGTCATTATTGCATCAAATTAGAAATATTTAACATGGCAGGAATAATTTTCAACTAATCTACATCAATTTATAATATGATGGAATTTATATAGTCAAAGCTTTAGCATGAAAAATATTGATGAATCCATCTATTTATGAATAAATCCATTTATTTATGAATAAATCCATGACTCCATGTGCAACCACATTATATATATTTATATGTCCAAAAATAGAACATCAGATTCATTCGTAGTTAGACTCGTCATAATATATATTAAAATATGAGAAATGTTTCCACCAACCAGATGAATTCTAGTTACCTGTCCAAAAGAGTAATCACTTTATATGTTGGAATTCTTGGCTAGCCAATATTATCACCTAAAGAACATTATTAGCAATTACATCCATCAACTACTTAAGCATATATTATGGAATATATGTCATGAGCAAGAAGCTATAGCACAGATTCCATGAGTAGTTTGCTAAAAGTTTACTTCATATCAACAAAGTTTATGATTAGCTATAGCAAGGTTTATTTCATTTTATCGGTGCATCATAGAAGAATAAATGGATGGACAAATTATTTAAAAAAATTTACTTTTTGTGTCTTTCCAAAAGTATGAAAAATATACAAAATTTAACCTTTAAAAGTATAATACATGCATTTAACATATTATACTCTCATATTATTGAGAAATATTCCTCTCTGTCTCATTTTGACTCATCGAGGATAATTTTTAATTGAAATTATTGTAATAATTTAGATTTTAACTAAATTATATTTTTATAATCTCCCATATAATGCATGTTTATCAATGCTGTTTAATACCCGTCTAGTAATTTACTTTGTTATCAAAGTCTGAGGGAAGTCATCTCCTTGTGCACGTGTAAGAATTGGATTTTTATTTTGGTAATTTCTTCTTTCATTTTTTTATATTTTTAGTTTTAATTATTGGCCTGTGTGATTGCATTTAGTCAAAACTCTTACAATTTAAGTTTTTCATCTTTTTGTGATTTATAATAGATGCATGATTTTTTAGGACCTGAAATTTTTATGCTAAATTGTTATTTGATTATTAAATTATCATTTATATGAATCTTGATTGTTGTTTCTGTTTCCATCAAAACAGAAAAATATTTGTTTAAATTTCAGCCTATAAATTGCAAATTTGATTTTATGTGCATGGTTTTGTTCATCTCATTCTAGATTTGCATTAGAAAAACTTAAAATCCTCTTTAGGTGAAAATCTATTGTGGGGAAAATTCTATAGTTGTCCCTCACCCAAAATCTTACTCTTGTGGGTAGAAAATGGATTTCATTACTAGTGTCTCAGGGCTATCTTTGATCCACTTTTAATTTAGATCCCCTAAAATGAAAAAAAAAAGTCCTGTAGTAAAACCTTTTTTTTTGTTCGAAAATTATGAAATTAACCCAATAATTATCTTACGCCTGCTATTCCTGATTTCACAAAAAATTAGTGCTCTTGAATGTAGCCTATCAGCTCTTAAAACAAATGGATTAGCCATATTTGAATTGGTTTACATTTGCTTGAGGAGATGCTTATATTATTAATGGATTTTATTTGAATTCGATTTACAAAATGCCGTTGTTTCAAGAATTTTATAAATACCCTTGCAGGTCACTTTACATTCTGAGAGTTTTTCAACAGCCTTATCCATCACAAACACAGACAAGAAGCCCTTCTCTTTTACCACGGCCTTGCACACATACTTTAGTGTAAGAATGGACTATTATGACTTCTCCATTAGCTCTAATTTTAATATCCTTGGCTTTATGCTTCAAATTCACATCAGTAATTCAGCATAAACTTTGATCATCACACAGGCTTCTATCTCAGGAGTAACAGTTGAAGGCCTCAAAGGTTGCAAGGCTCTGAACAAAGATCCAGACCCTGCCAATCCTATTGAGGGCAAAGAGGAAAGGTTTGCTTCGTTTACTTAATTATGTTTATTTAAGAGCAACCAAAATTTTTATTATTTCATTTTGGTGGGTAAAAATATTTTTTGGCAATCAATTAAATCAGAGTGAAGAAATTAAAATTGCAATTACAAATAAAATAAAATGCAAGTAAATAACGCACAAAGCAATTTTTATGTGGTTCAGTAATAGTCTTAAGGCATTTTACATGTTCTCTCCATGAGGCGTGCCTTATGTCACGTATCTTATTGTGGAATTCTAAGTATTGATTGCATCTAATCCCTTTGCCATACGTACTTTCTATTTCCTCTTACTTGTCCCACCACACCACACCGCCAAATAAAAATAAATAAATAAATGAATAAAACCAACCTAGCCTTAAGTTATAATTGGTTATGACCGTCTATTACCTTAATTTTAATTTTATCTATTTGTTTGACTATATTTTATTTCTATAAATAGTATTTATGTGCTTTAATAATCAATTATTAATGCAATTTGTAAATATTCTTTATTGTCTCTCTCTACAATATCTCATATTCTTTGATTTTGGAAATAAAAAATAAGCTTGTTAATGAGTTTGACTATTCAAACTAAAAATTGATTCAAAATCAATTTAATTTTTGACTTGAACCATCTCATGCAGAAATCGCTGGATTACTTGCTAGTTCATGTTATATGTTTAAATATAAATTTACACTTAGAGATCATATACTAAATTCACATTATAAATTTATATTTATAGACCATTCATGTATATTATTTAGAATTAATAAATAGATAATACATGTATAAAAAATTAATCTTATATATTGTATAATTAAATAGATAAAAATTAAATTAAATTACTAAAAAATAAATATTATTCATATTATAAAAAACTAATTAAAATCTATTTAAAAATGTTTCATGGGGAATTTGGGAATTTTAACTTAGTTATTTAGTCTCATATCGCTTGGAAACTTTATTTTGATATGTTTATATTGTATTTTTTGCTTCTAGAGCATATGTTGGGAGTCCACATGATGTATTAGGGGTATGCAAGGTTTTTAAAATCAGATCGGACCGGACAATTCGATTTCACTACAAAATCAGGATAGCAGAAAACCGGGGTAAAGTCGGCCGGCCCGGCGGTCGGACCGTTGAACTGGCGCCAGTTTTGAAAAACCGTTCGGTTCACTTAAAATCAAATCTCAGCCGTGGCATTTAGATCACACGGTATGTAAGAAAAAATTAGCAAAGTTAAGACCTAATATTCCAATTCGGCAATTAATATCACATTCGTTTGTAACTTCATTGTCTCGATTCACTTCGCGTCTCTTGCTTGCATTTCGTTCGCATCTCCTGCTTGTCGAGTTTGTGAACGAAGGCCTCTATGCTTCAGACTCCCTTCTCCTATTTGCTTCAAGCTGTGGGAAGTAAGTTTTTGAAACCCTAATTTAGTAATTTTTCTAGGTTTTGTTTTGCTATTACTACAAGTTGGTGATATTTTTGTTAATTTTTTTTAACTGTTTGTGAATAGCGAGTTTGCAACATTGATGTGGAAGTGTTGAAAAATTATGCTTAGTTCTAAATTGCATTTTGGTATTTCACTTTTGTATCTCCTACTTTCGTTCGATTTTGCTATTACCATATGTCGATCCATTTTTTAATTTTCTATTCCTCGCATGAAAATGCTTTTAGTTTTACAAAATTTTAAAATTCTTCTATAAATCACTAAGTTTAGAAAATTTTGAGTTTAACTAATTATTCAAATTTAAATAGGTGCTTTGTATTCAATTTGTTATTATGATTAATTAACACTTTTATTTTCATTTATTAGCTATTTGTAGGTAAGCCTAAATTTGTTTGGAAGAATGAATTGTAAATATTTTAAGTTCTTGATATAGGTTGTGGTGAAATGATTTGATCCAACAAGGATTTGCTATAGTTACAATCTACCAATCTGATATTCAGAATTTAATTTTTAATATTATTCTTAAATTAATAGTTTCACATGCTAGAGAAAGAGAACTGAAGATAATATGCATTCCTCAACACCTAACACACAATAGAGGCTTGATAGTAGGTATGCATTTCTCCCCCAGTGCAATATTGTTTGGTCATCCTGTGCGGGAACCAGGATCTTCAGGATGGCCGACCACCTTGTGCGGGAACCTGAAGCCACAAGGTGTGTCGTTTGGTGGTGTTGTTGTTGTTGTTACCGTTTTTCTCCATTTATTAGATTAGTTATTAATCCTGCTTAAGTTATTTGTGAATTTTTTTTAATGGTTTATAAACTTAATTGCTGTGACAGTATTTTTATTTATGTTTTATAGAATTAACTGATGCCCACCTAATATGAAACTATGCTATTAAGATAATAAGTCTTCATCAATAAGTGAAGGTAATGAGTTTCAATGAAATCCATAAGAGTCATATGATGTTAAATGGTTGTGGAGGCAATTTTTAATAATATTATTATTTATTACATCATCCGGTTCGACCGGTCGAATCATGAACCTCTTTTTCTTCCGATTCGTTGTTTGGTATGATTTTTTTACCCTTGGGGTTTGTGAAAAGGCTTGGTTCAGTTGTTGCTTATTAATTGTTAAATTTAAATTAATTTATTTGACATTAATGTTTTTTGCTAAATGAGTTGTCAATCATCAAATAATTCAGTTTGGTTGAAACCTAATCAATGGTGCTTAATGGGATAGCTGATAGCAATTAAACTGACCAATTCAAAGAAAATGAGAATGGTTTGCCGGTTGGCATGTTGAATAGGCTGTTCTCACTAGTTCTTGCAAGTTAGCTATGGGAATTATAATCAAGGTGGGATTGAACCGGCCATATAATTTGTTCAGTCTAATGTCTGTCTGGTTCGATTTTTAAAGCACTATATAATATACAATAGTTTCCATTTCATTTTCAAAATCATTTCAAATTAGATTTTAAGCCGTTGGGTTGATTTCAATTTGGCTTAAAAGTATAGCAAGTTTTAGGTATTTGTCCGCTCCAAATAAAAAATTCCACTCTTACAGGCTCTCTTTTGCACAAATCCACAAGGCAAGTTAGTATCAATGCTTGGAACCCCCAGCCAACAATATCCTTCTATTCTCTCTCTAAACTCCCTCTCTTCCTCTCTACAAGTATAATTCATTTATCTTTCCATTAAGGGCGAACTTAAGAAAGAATACAAACATTACAAAGGCAAATTCAACAGGGGAAATAAGTAAAAGATCAAGAAGGAGATCACCATTAAGAACCCGTCAGTAACTTGACAGTATATTAATCCTTTTTCTACATTAGACTGTGAAGGAAAGAAAGGGAAGCATTTATCAACTTGAGGCTTGGGTTTTTATATTGTAATTTAGTAGAGCAGGCAGACAGAGCCTTCAATGGCCGTGTTACTGAGACGACGACATAAAGGTTGAGTGGAAGGGAATGTGGGTGTGGGGATAGTTTAAGAGTAATTTAAGAGTACCCTGTAAGAGCAATAAAATCCCCAGTGATGACTAAAGTTACTATTAGTACATAAAGATATATAACTTTGTATTATCTTAATTATTGCATGAGGTGGCACTCATCTATTGGTCTGTATGTAATGAGGCCATCTCCATCTTCTATATATACGTGTCCTCCATATGAATGAATCTTCAAGATCTTCCGCATAAGGTTGTTCGCCGGGATGAGACGTGACAGAGCTTGTCATTGGAGAGGATTGGCTTGCCGAGCTCTTGATACCATGAAGAACACAAGCCGCAAGAAGAAGAAAGAGAGAAAGGAGAATATAAGAATTAGAAAGTAAAGCTCTGATTTCATTCATATGGAGGACATGTATATATAGAAGATGGAGATGACCTCATTACATACAAACCAATAGATGAGTGCCACCTCATGCAGTAATTAAGATAATACAAAGTTATATATCTTTCCGTACTAATAGTTACAATCTTCTAGCTAAGCAAAAAATGAGGAAAGTGATTGGCAAAAACAAAAATCCTATCTCACAAGAAAAACCCAATCTCTTCCCAAAACATTTATACTGTTATGAGAATGGTCCGGCCGGTTACGCAATTACGCTGCTCGGTTTGAACTACAAACAGAACTGATGTCATAGACTTTTTCTTATAAATACGACAACAATAACAACAAGTCTTTGTCCCACTACGTGGGGTCGGCTACATGAATCCTTTTTCGCCATTGTGTCCGGTTAAAAGTCAAATTCTCATTTAAATCTAATAAAGAAATATCATTTCTAATATTTTCTAACCAAGTCTTTTCTTATAAATACTAGCTGCCATTAATCAATATGATTGCAAATCATCTAATGTAACAAAGGTACATATTATGTAGGGATGTAGTCACATTTCCTGGATTTGTTGACTGCATTTACCTTGGCGCATCTAATGAGCTACAGCTTGAAAATGGGTTGGGTGATACCTTAACCATCAGGAACACCAAGTATGTAGGCTATGTGCTCTTCTATCCTACTTTTTATGTTCTTTCCATTTTGTTCTGTTGTGAATTTTAACTAACCATATGTTTCTTCACGATCTGTTCAGCTGGCCTGATACTGTCTTATGGAACCCGCACACGCAAATGGAATCCTGTTACAGAGATTTTGTTTGCGTTGAAAACGCACAGGTAGCATAGCTATCTTCTTAACAACAAATTATTCTGTGCAGACTCGGACATCATTCAAAGACCAATAAGAATATGTCACGTCACCCCAAAAGCGTGTCGCACTCAGTACCGAGCTGTACCGAGCGCCGGTACCAACACCGTGCTCGGTACCAAGCGGTATGGGACGATTCTCCCGTCCGGTGTCCGCACAGAATAATCTCTCATTCTTAACACATTATTCTAGTAAAATTTCTTGTCATTTTAACTTTTTTGCCCTTTCATCAGGTTGGCAGAGTTCAACTGAAGCCTGACCAAGCATGGGTTGCAGAGCAGAACATTTCATTTACCTGAATCATTGTGAATTAATAGCATTTTTTTTAAGTTTATAGTAATAAACAGTCTGCTTGTGTTTTCAAAGTTGAAGTAATCTGATTATACAAGTTATGCTTATTTCATTGAACATTTACACGTTCACATGCTCAATGGCTATGGCTTATTTAATGATTTAAACCCTCTGGCCTGCATCTATACAAGGAGCTTCTCGGTTTCCTTAAATTTGCATTTCATGAATAGCCATAGATTTAAGATTCAAGTCCAGGAAATGGGATATTTTGCTTGCCACCAATGGAGATTTTTGGGTTCAAGCAAAGTTTTAAGGAAATGGGTACTAGTTCTTCTAGGTACCAGATGCTTCAGTAGGCATTTTGATCATGGTGTTCTTCGTTGTCAAACTTGCATCATCAATGGAGACATACTCAGCCAAAAACTTGAATTATATCTGAATTTAATTGTAACCATGACTTCATTTGGGATAACTTTCTTACTGCTTTTTAAAGCAGTTTTTTAGAAAAAAAATAATTTTTTTAGTAACGGCAATAATAAAATTGTCTCAAATGAAGTCCAAGCCTTTGTACAGCTAAATTTTCGATCAACGATAACTGAATATAGATTTTATAGAAATTCCCATCGTCCAAAATTAGTGGTAAATGTGACCTTACATACAAATGAAACATTTCTTCATTTCTGAAAACAATCAAAAATCTTCTATCATTATTTTTTTATAATTTACAGAACTTTTTACTGAAAAGACTACAGCAGCAGGATGCCCAAGGAAATGTTAAAGCATTTAATGCTATAGTGCTTATCCTAACCTATTGAAGAAAGGAAGAGCTATTTTACTTATATGGATTCTTTTCAAATACTACGAAACCTAAACAAAAGTGAGGAAATTTTGAATGATAAACCCATCTTGAGACACAAACCCTCCTGCAGCATTCTCAGCTCAAACCAAATGCCCTCTTAGCGGAGTCAAGAGTGTTGGAAAGAAGCATGGCAACAGTAACTGGTCCAACTCCACCTGGCACAGGCGTTATAGCTGAGACTAACTGCAATGCCTCTTCATAGCAAACATCTCCTGTGAGGCAATAACCATGTTCGCTACTGGGATCCTAGCATCAGATGACATGAGAGATTATTACATGCGGTGTCCGGACAGTCCGGAGGTGAATCCGGAAGTGCCACGTCACCTGGATGCCTTGGGCTCCGGATGATGTGACGCGTCCGGATTTGCCTCCGAACGAATCCGGACGCCTCACATAATAATTTTTCCATATGAGATGTTATTACGTGCGGTGTCCGGACCATCTAGAGGCGCATCTGGATTCGCCTCCGAACAAATCTAGAAGCCGCAAGTAATAATTTTCCCATATGAGAGATTATTACGTGTGGTGTCCGGACCGTCCAGAGGCGAATCCGGATACGCCACATCACCCGAATGCACTGGGCCCCATATGACATGGCGAGTCCATATTCGCCTCCAAATGAATCCGGACGATGCACGTAATAATTTTCCTAGATGAGATATTATTATGTGCGGTGTCCGAACCGTCTGGAGGCGAATCTGGATACGCCACATCACCCGGATGTACTGGGCCCCTGATGACGTGGCGCGACAATGCAGCATAAGTGAATGGCATTTTAACTAAATATTAATAGTTATGAATTTGCAAATCAAAACATGAACGAGACAAATTGGAAAGAAAAAAAACGTCTTGGTATTAGGGTCAGCCCCTAGATGTAGAGATGCACATGAACATGGAATGAGCACTTACATCAACTGGACTTGTTCCTACATCAATGACAACTGCGCCTCTTTTAAGCCAATTCCTACGAACCAGGTTAGGAACTCCTGCTGCTGAGATTACAATGTCAGCTTCTCGGGTGATTCGATCCGGGTCCTTTGAGTGAGCATGAACTACACTCACAGTTGCATGATGCCTCTGCAGAAAGCTCAGATTAATGCCTGCAATGCAGGTTGATTAATAAAACCTTTAAGTTTTGTAGGCATTACCTGCAATAGCAAGGAAGTAGGTAGCCCAACCACTCTGCTTCGTCCAATAACAACCACATTTTTACCCACTAGCTCAACACCAGATCTTAGCAAGAGCTCAATGCAAGCTTTTGCTGCACAAGGAATGAATAGAGGCTCCCTTCCTCGTATTGCGAGATTTCCCACATTTAGTGGATGGAAGCCATCAACATCCTTTTCCAGACTAATCGTGTTTAGAACTTTCTCCTCATCCATATGCTGCTTGCAACAGATCATGAAAATGTGAACGGGGAAAGTAGTGATTTAATGATTTCCAATGCAAAAACAAGATTTTTAGGTCATTGTTGTTAGGATTTAATGGAGACCGAAGATTAATTTCATCGTCTCCGAAGGACATGTCAAATCATTAAGAAGAATTATCGGAAACATATCTGAATCCATTGAAATGCAAAATCGAGGTTTTCGGTCATCCACGTTTGAAGCGTCATTCTCCCATAAAGCAATAGACCCCTTCTTTTTCACTCAAGATGGGAAATGAGAGAAATAAGAACTTAACCACTTAAACTGGAGACCACGACCTCTTTATACTTTAAATGTATTTATTTTATTTCAACCCATCATTAAAATAAAATAAATACTCGGCTTCTACAAATAATTAATTCCATAAAAATTTAATTGAGATGCCACATAAGTCAAATAATAATTTAATACTTAAATGAATCATGAATTTAATTGGCTCAATTTTAAATAGCATCTAATATATGAGCCCAACAATTGTATCATTCCATGTTCAAGCACTTTAGTCGCATTTGTTACTACCACAGCTTGAGATAACCAAGACACTAGATTTTATTGTAAAGAATTAATGTATACTGATACGAAACCAAGTAAAACCTTAAAGCGTAAAAATATTCAAGCATTGTAAGTTTACAGCAAAAGAAAAAGAAATTACTTTTGGTAAAGGTAGTTGCACAAGAATACCGTGAACAGATGGATCTTTGTTGAAGTTTGATACAGCATTTACTACATCATCTTGTGGACAATCTTCAGGAAGCTCATCCAGGAAAGAGTTGATTCCAACTTCCTCACAGTCCCTTATTTTATGACGGACATAAGATTGTGAATCTCTTCGCTTGCCCACCAACACAACAGCTAGACCTGGGATTTTTCCAGTTGCATCTTTCATCTGGCGTATCTCTGCTGCAATTCCTGTTCTTAGTTCTTCTGCAATTATCTTTCCATTGATAATTGTTGGATTAAGGTCATCACCGCCTACAAACAGGTTAGTAATAAAATGCTCAAACGGGTTATCCTAATAAAGGATTGATATGAACAAATAGAAATGTCAACATCATCTTCATCATCACTATCAGCCTTTCCAAATTATTTGGGATTTATTTTATGAATCCTCCTCCAGCCTTTCCTTTTGAGTGTAATATGAGGTGCCAATTCTATTTTGCACCAAGGGAACAATACTTAGTTTGAATTGCAAATACTAATAGCACATGTAATCTGATTCAAATAATAATAGCACATGTAACTGAAAATTAATCACAAGTAAAATATGGTGGTGTCTAAGAATATGACTTGCATAATTTGCTACCAAACTGAACTAAAATAAGGATTAAGATTATGACCAAAAGCAGGACAAACCAATTCAACCTTACTATATCAAACTTACAAGCAAACCTTAAAGTCCTTGCAGCCATAGGCCCCTCAACTTTTCCAAGATGGAGTTTAAGTTGTTGAGGAAAAAGACAATGATGTAATTGATAGACATCTAATATTCATGTATCACCTTTAACAATTTAAAAAAACAATGAAAAGCAGTAGACTTTGGCTTCATTTGAGACGGCATTCTTATTGCTTTAAGCGGCTGTGAAAAAGCCGTCCCAAACTAACCCTTTATGATAGCCTACAGAAGTAGCTTCCACAGTGTTCAGCCACAAAACCTTAACACAGAAATAAGCACAAACCGAATTGTATGAACTCATGATTCTTCATGCATTAGCATTCAGTGCGCAATCTTTCCTTCCCTCACCTAGTTTTTCCCATCTAGGAATCCTTCTTTTTAGTTAAAGCAATATATCATAGCATGTTCTTATGGGCTTGTTTTAAAGTTCTAAAATTATGGATCTCCCATAGGTCTAGTTTTAATTCATGGAGTTAGAAAAGATAATTTAAAAACTATTGAAATTTGCAAGGACCTGTGGGCTATTGGTTAAAAGAGAGTTTTTTATGCAAGATCATGAGTTTGAGCCATATGATTTGCGCTCACCATCCAAAAAAAAAAAAATGATGAAAATTGTTAAATACATTAATTGATTGGGTTTAGTTAGACATCAACATTGACTATGTTACAAAGGCCTCTCAACATCTCCTCAATTTTAATGATTCAATTTAATATGAAAAACGAGTGAAAACAAAATTATTATTTTCTAAAACATTTTTTCTTTCCACAAACAAGCAAATATACCCTAAAGACAGTAATTTTCAGACTATTCTTACCTTACTTATAATTCGCATTATACAAAAAAAATATAAGCTTAACTCTACTTTCATGATTCATCCAACATTCTCGTAATCACATTCATTCATTAACTGTTTTAACATAAACGATCCTAAAAGCCAAATGTCCCAATTTCACCATTACTTGCATTGTAATAATCAACAAAAAGCAAGAGCTCAGAAGACAAGGCATCCAATAACAATCCCATTAAACAAAGGTTCCAACTTTCAACCGAGAACCTGACTTCACCTATTCCCGAAAAGTTTGACTTCACCTACTCGCACATTACCCATTTGCGCAAATTACCCAGTGGCAGTCTGAGGACGAAACTATTACCTTGGTTCGTGGAGTGTGAAGGAAGGGTTGGAGGTGCCGAGCTGGGATGTTTCCAGATGTCGGGAAGGTCCGGGCCTAAGATGTACGAGCTACTGAGCCGCCAAGCTCTTTCGGCTTCATACTTGCGAGGGCAGAAAAGGTTGAACAGAGAAGTCAGAGCCGGAGGCCGCAGCGGCGAGCCTACCAATCGCCGTCTCAGCGTCGTGAAGAGGACTTTCATTTCCGCCGCTTGCCGCCCCTCCCACACAATGAAGAGTGGCAGTGTTGGGCCTTCCGCTCTAGATTGAGTTTTCTCTGCAAAATGGATTAATGAAAGGGGATTTACTTATAAACCATTAAAATTTTCTGTTGTTATTTACCTAATACTTAAATCCTTACATTTACTTAGACAATACTCAAATCATATTAAAAATGTCACTAATATTAATTTATATAAAATAAAATACACATTTTCATACATGTACTTTAATATAATTTAGATAACAAACTAAATTTTAAGTAAAAAAATATTTAAATATTAGATATTTAGATATATAGGGATTGTATAATATATATATAAATTCTTGGACTTACAGCAGTTTCGTTAGTGCTAAAATTTGAAGGTTAACATAATACCATTAATAAAATTCTGACATTTAATATACATATATATAATGTCATAGTGTTAAAATTATATAAAATTCTGGTATTAAAGAATTCGGCCACTTCACATTCTCCTGATCTCGGATAGCCCTTCTTGATACATTTGCCCGAGATACGCTAAGTCTTGCATACTCTTTTTCTTGTGGAGGCTCACGTCGTGATTGCGAGGGTTGAGGGGACATGTTATAATTTCCTTGCTTCTTTTGTTGAGAGGATGAATTATCCATCCATGGTGCACTTTTGCGCTTTTCGTTGGTTTGTTCAAACTGTTTTCTATGAGTATTGATGGTTTCATCTGCATAGATTTGTGTTTGTACGATGGATTATGTCAGCGTATGAATGAAAAGTGTCTCGCATGAGTACTGAGTAAAAAAAGTCATGATAAAGCCTTTTAAGGAAAACTCTTATAAGCAATTTAAGATCCACCTTTAGAATTTGACGAGCTTTAGTAGAAAATCTTTAAAAGTATTCTTTGAGCGAGTCACTTTCACTCTGGGGAATTCCTGCGAGGTAAGAAAAATTTTTAACAATTATTTGATTGGCAATAAATTATTCGACAAACATTTTGGCCAACTTGACGAATATGGGAATAGTTCCTCCTACAATTGAATAGAGTCATATCCAGGCTTGCCGCTTGAGGATAGCATGAGAAATTTATCAGAGGAGTTCATCTCAAACCAAAGAAAAGGGAAAAACCACAGGGTCATGTCCAGTCAAAATGATTACACTAGTATTTGAACATGTTAAAATGATCCATGTCTTGAAACTTGAGGACGATTAAATTACAATAGTTTGAAAAATTTGGTAGAAACTCTGGCGTTAATCGTATGCCTGACAAAAGTCAGGCGACAGTCGACGGTCGGGAGAAAGTCTGGCGTCGATCAATAGCTGGGAGAAAGTCTGGCGTCAGTCAGAGGTCGGGAGAAAGTTCTATGTTTGTCTGTGGTTGATCGAAAGTCTGACGTCAATCGACGGCCGGGTGGAAGTCTAGCCTTGATTGTTGGGCCGACAGAAGTCTTGTGATGGTCGGTGGCAAGGTTGAAGTCTAGCGTTAGTTAATGGTTGAGCAAAAGTTCGGTGACGGTCGGTGGCTAGACAGAAGTTTGGCGAAGGTCAATGGTCGACCAAAGTCCTGCATCGATCGGTGGCCGAGTAGAAGTTCGTCTTTGGTTGGTGGCCGAGCGGGGCTGGGCAGATGTTTGGCAACGGTAGGTGGCTAGGCGGAAGTCTAGTGTCATCGGTGGACAAACAGATGTCCGGCGACAGTCGTTGGTCTGACAGAAGTACGATGACGGTTAGTGGTAGTGCAAAAGTCCAATGATTGCTGGAGGTTGGGCAGAAGTCCATCAATTGCTGGTGGCTGGGCGGTAGTCGAGGAGGAGCATGGTGGCAAGATAGTTATTAGATTTCTCTTTATTCTTCCTCTTGTTTTTTTCTCTCTCCCACCCCCTTTTGAAGAATAGGGGTATATGTATAATTTTTGGGAGTGACATGACTAATAAATAGGGTGAAGATCAAGAGCATATTGGAAGTGTTTTTTATGGAGGACCGATATTGATTCCCTTGATCATAGACTGTTTATCGAGCATACTGCCTTAATGTTGTCATAATTCGATGGTTTTGGGTTAGTTGGATTTATCTCGACGAGTTGCTCGATTCGACAATAAGCATGTTACATTTGAAAATCATTTGATCATCTAATTTATACTTCTAACATTCTAAACGTGCTTCCGACTTTGGAAGCATTGGGGCTCAAATTGGATCACATTTGGTGTTGCTAGGTTCAACTCTTCGACGGTCAATTCGACTAAAAGTTTGTTGAAATCGGAGTTCATATGACTCTGGATTTAATCCTGGATGTTTCTAATAGGAAATTGCCTCAAGATTCCTGCCCAATCAAGATAAATTTTTGATGATATATCAACTATAATTTGAAATGTTAATCTTATCAACTACTTTAAAAAGTAATGAGACAACTGTTCAAATGAAACTTTAAATAGATATTTATGAAAATTTTATGATAATCAAAGAATAATATTTTTTTTTATATGTTCTATTATTCTTTTAGTAAAAAACTTTCGACAATATAAGAGAATCGATAAACTAAATGTAAATCTATAGATAAAAAAAATAGAGTGTTCAAATCAAGTCGACTCAATTCAAACCAAGCTAACTCGATATGCTCAAACTCAACTTAAGGACTTGCTTGTCAACAAAAAATTCGCTAACAACTACTATCTAAGAATCCGTCGAAGAATACACCTTATCAATTAGCTCTAATGAGTACGATATGTGAAATTAGCTCTAGTGACTATTCAAAGAGGATGACTTCTTTTAGGAAAAATATTGATCAACTACTTGACTATTTGATCATAAATACACACCATGCTAGCAACTTATTGGGAGTTTGTTAAACTTCATCAAATGATATATTCTAATCATGCTACACAATATCATGTCTTATTTTCTATACAATCATGTATGCAATCAATCTTATAATGATGAATCCCCAACGCAAATCTTTAAATAAGAGATCAATTTATGCAATTTTTTATACTTAAAATTTTATTTTACAAACATCTTTAAGTTTCTCACTCTAAATTCTTCTCTCTCTCTCTCTCCTCTCTTTTTTCACTAAGTGGTATAATTTGGTGTGCTCCATGAGAAATTATTAGGTGCCGATACCAGATGTAGAGGTACGTCCAGACTCCAATAAAATGTTGACAGATGGAGTAAACACGAGGATATTCAATTGGATTTATTTTTTACTTTATATATTTAATGTGTCCGCAAAACTTTAAGCCAAACGCACCAAAAACGTAGCCAAAACGTAAGTGCAGGTAAAACGCAGTCAAAAAGCGCAATAAAAGAACAATCAAAGTGCAATTAAAGTGCAAGTAAAACTCAGATAAAATGCAAGTAAAGCACACAAAAAAGTGCAACCAAAGTGCACTCCATGCATCAAATTTTAAGTGGAATCCAGACGTATCTCTACGTCCGGTCTCCGCACCTAATAATTTCTTGTGCTCCACGGTCAAGTCTGAATATAACAAATATATAATGATATTAACTATATCTGTTCCTGAATATCATGTTTACATGCACTTCCACCACTTCAATAAAAGTTTAAGCAAAGGTTGATGGGTCACTCACACGAAAAATAAAACTACTTGCCACTTTATTATAGCCATTGCCATAGAAACATTGTTCTCAAATTCAAAATCTTTTAATGGATAGCTAGCCTGAAATGAGTTGCAAATGGTGTAGAAACCTTGATCTTTAAGAGAATGAAGCAGGCAATAGCACAATGGCAAGAAAAAAGACGAGCAGATAGTTGAGCTCAATACCTGTTGATATCATCAGACGTTTCATTAGACATTAAATATTACAGATCAATACATGACCGTAGCCCACACTAACATAATGGCACTGAAACCAAATGTTTTCTTCATAACCTCACATAAATCACAAGAAACATTCTTAGCTCAATACTTGTCAAAAATTAAAGTAAATATAGATATAATATCTATGAAGACACACTTCATGAAAAAAACCAAAAAAGAATATAACAGTTTTCCTATCTCGCAGAAGGGCCATCCCTTACTTGCTAGGTAACCAAAAAGAGTTGTGCGGTTGCTTGTTTCCTTCTAGTCTTAGAACAAAATAGGGCACATTCCATAGAGAATCCTGAAACAAGAGATCTTCGTGTCCCTTTTATTGATAACCATACTCGGGTGTTGACGAGCATGCCTGGGATCAGTCCTGGAACAAACTGCTGCTTGTTGTAGCTTTCTTCCCAGTGTACTTCTATCAAATCAAAAACAAAACAGGGTTATTCAGAAACATTAGCTATGGAGTCATAGGCGGGTTGGTGCTGCAGGCAACTGCTCGATCTATTTCTAGTCAGGAAAATATAGTTATATGCCACTATCAGATACATGTTATATTCATTTCTTTCCTATTTTACTAATGTCTAGTCATATAGATATAGGCTTTGTTTGGGACAACTTTTTTGTTGTATTCAAAAACAGCTTTCCAGTAAAAAATTTTTTTAATTAAAAAATTTTATACTAGAATAGAAAGCCGTTTTAAAAAGCAGTACGAAAGCTGTCCCAAACGAAACTATAGTTAAACTTTCCTTAGTGACACCAATTTACCCGCCCATCTACTCAAACTGATGTTTATAAAGGATTTGCAAATAATTTCTACCTTTTATATTGCTTATGAAAAACAAAAAAATTATCCATCCCACTAACTCCCTACCACCAAAAATTCCTCCCAGCTCTCCCATCACTTCCTCCTAAATGTCCTTCGTTCTCCCTTCATCTCTCCAGACTTCCACTTCAATGGATCAAGAACATTTTCAGAACATGCAATCTCATTGAGATTATTGCATAAAAAGTATTAAAGAACATGCAAGTATGGAAGGAAATGGTAGAAAGGAATATGTTGGGTGTATAAATATAGCAAGACTTATCCGGTAGCAGTATATTTTCTCCCTTCAGAAATATAATTAGGGAATAGCTGGTGAAAGCTGAAGAAGTTCTTGGAAGAAATTACAGGTGAGCGGTTCAAATTATCCGACAGAAAAAAATAAAAAAAATAAAAACTTAGCTAAAGAAATAAAAGCCATACCACCTAAATCTTCATCATAACACCTTGCCCAAAAAATTAAAAAATAAAACCTTGTATTTATGTGTGCCGCAACTAACTCGGTTGAGAATTTAATGAAAACAAAAATATGAGGTGAGCTTTATTATGTTCGTTGAGATTTGGATAATATTATGTTACGCCGGCCCAGGAGGGGCCGGCTGGACCGGTCCAACCCGGACCGGTCCACACCTACAGGAGGCGGAACCGAGCAAGGCGGGCAGAACCGAGCAGAACAAGCGAATCCGACGGGGGCCAAGGAAGGGTTTTGGGAGGAAAATTTTGAATGCGAGGGGCTGTTTAGACATTTTGTAAAACTCCTTTATGGTTAATTAGGAGGTTAGGAGGAAAGGGGGGGATTATCTTGAATTTGAATTGTTTGGAGATCTAGGGTTTTGTGTTCTTGGGCTCTTGGCTTTGCCGGAGATCTTTGGAGAGTTTTTCCTTCCTCTCGAATTGAAGGAAAGTTGTATCTTGCAAGTGCTTTTCATCGTCTACTGGAATAAAAGTGTTTGCTTCGTTTTCCTACGATTTCTCCTACGTTTCCTCTCAGTTTTTCTCGTATTTTTGCTGTTTTTCTGCTGTGTACAGCAGTTTCCATCGGATCTACTTCAGTTTTGGTGAGAAACACTTGGGAATCCAAGTGTTTCCTATCATATTATTGTAGATGGAGATATTTTAAGCTATTTTTATAAATATACAAAATTTGAATGTTACACACAAATAACTCCAAACTTAATCCAATGAGATTTTGCAATATACTCACACAAGATTTTACTGGTATCAGTAATAGTTTTATCTTAATACCCCTTAAATCAAAGAGAATAATAATGACAGCTAAAACATCAAAAAGATGGAACCCTCACCTGCTTCCCTGTGGTGAATGGGATGTACTTATACTTGATCATGTGCATAATCTGCCGCTTCATTGTCAAGAAGAAAAGAACTATCCAATAACAAAGAAGTATCGGCCAGAACACAGGAACATCAAAAACTGAAAAGAAGGTCATAACAAAGGCTATGCAGAATGCTTTTGTTATGGCGTACCTGAAAATGCAGAGATCGTTGCAAATGTAAATAAAACACTATCGTATCTCATAATTCCTATGAATGAAATAAATACTACAACAAAAGAAAATGTTATGCTGCCCAACTCATCCCCTCAATTGGCTGTCTATGGCACACATTGCCAACTCATCAAAACATTTTTTCGGCTAGGGTTGGATAGTGTAGTAATGCTAAAATATGCAGGAGGATAGCAATTACATTGAAGGAGAAGGATACCTAACAACTAAATAGTATCTACTTCAAAGTAAGCTGACTTAAGTTAAACTGTTAAAGGGAATGCTGCATAATAGGTTTAGCTCAATTTAACATTTGATCACTTGCAAATGTTTACAAAGTCAGATACCCAAAGAGCAATGTCGATAATCTATGCAAATTGCGCTACCTGAGTTTAATTCTTTCATGCTATAGGTAGATTAGTAGTTTGTGATTCAGAAGTGTTCAAAACTTTCAACTTTGGTATGAAATGTGAGATGCTTGTATGTCAATCAATTTAGATCCATTAAAATATACTTTTAAGAATATCTACAATGAAAAATAAAAAACATAATCTATAATGTCAATACTTTGTGGTAAGATTACCAAATGCATCATTAGTCGAAGAAACTTGTGGACTTAAATATAACCAACTCGACAATTGAAAAAATAATAGAAAATACCAGAACTTAAACTCTGGAAGGCGTCGAATGAAGGGCTTGAACTCATCCGAAACTCTGGTTGGAAGAGATGCTCCTTCCATGCCCTCGATCACCGGATCAACAATTGGAGACAGAAACCCTATCAGTAGATTCAGCAAATAGATCCCGAGGCCATATGTAACGATGTAGAACCCCTGAATCAAATAAACCCGCAAAGAATAGATCGCAACAATACCGAGCGTCCCCAGCCATCTGCTAACCGGATGAGGAGTGGAGCGGTCGAGGTAGAACTGAAACGACCTGGAGAAATCGCTCTTCCATTTCGCCAGGTTAGTCGGTTCACCTGGGTCTCCGCCCAGTGCTCCTTCCATCAGGAGCTAGGGCTTGATACTCTAGATCTAATCTAAACAAGAGAACGATCCAAACATCGGGCAATAACTCGATCTGCAGATGCAATATCTACCAATTCAGATTCTCAAATGATCAAATAGATCGGGTCAATTGGTGAGGACAAGGCTTACGGCATAGAATCCATTTAGCGCTAAGTTTTGGGGCCTTCGGGGCGCAGAATCGCAGAGTGATATGCCGGCCTCGTGTTGATTTTTATTTCCTATCATATAAAAATATAAATTTAATTTTTTAACTCTTTTTGGGGAAAATTTTTTTAACTCTTGTTACGTCTTAAAATATTCACGGCCGAATAGAAATATAAAATTTAATGTCTTAATTTTGTAAAAAAAAATTAACACATAAATAGGTGAAAGATTGAGGTATGCAACATTCATATAAGACATCAAAATTTTTATGTGGAACCCCTGAAAAGGGGAGCAGGGTTTTACACAGTTTAAATGAACCCACGAGCGTTTGCAGCTTATTACAAATAAGGCATTTCCTTAGGGGAAAAGTGTTGGCTCTATGTTGCCAATATACATTATATAAAGTGCATTATATGGTTGACATGTTCGCTTGGCCATCAAGATCATATTCGACGAGCGATCTAGGTCAGAAGAACTGTAGTTGGGCGATAGTGGTCGGAAGGATCATAGTCATGCGATAAAAGTTAGAAATGCTGTAGTCAGGTGACAGTGGTAGAAAAGACCAGAATTGATGGGCGACGGAGGTCAGAAAAATCGTAGTCGGGTGATAGTGGTCAGAAGGACCATAGTTGGAGGGCGACGGAGGTCACACAAATCATAGTCAGGTGACGATGGTCGGAAGGACTGTAGTCGGTCAACGACGGTCGGGGTGACTATAGTCTGGAGATGTTGGTCAAAAAGATTGTAATCCACTGGAGACGGGAGTCAGAAAGACCGTAGTAGGGAGACGTTGGTTGGAAGTATCATAGTAGGCAGGGGACGGAGGTAGGAAAGACCATGGTGGGGAGATAATGGTCGGCAGGACCGCAGTCGGGTGATGGCGATTAGAGAGATCGTGGTCAGGTGATGGCATTTGGAGTGACCATAGTTGGACGACTGTGGCTAAAGTTTGCATATATGGGTGATGGTGATTTGTCTAAGGGTGGCAGAAGTCTAAAAGTCTGTAATAGGATTACGGTGGTCGGAAGTATCATAGTATGCAGGTAGTGGAGGTTCTAAAGATCATGGTCGGGTGACAATGGTCCAAATGACTGTAGTCAGCGGGCGATGGAGCTCAGAAAGACCATAGTCAGGCGATTGTGGTCAGAATGATCGTAATTACCGGGCAACGAAGGTCGAAAAGACCATAGTCATGTGGCGGTGGTTGGAAGGACCGTAATCGAGCAACGACGATTGGAGAGAATGCAACTTGGAGATGTTGGTCATGGAGACCGTACTCGACAAATAATAGTGGTTGGAAAGATTGTAGTCATGTGACACTAGCTGGAAGGATATTAGTAGGAGGGCGACAAAGGTTGGAAAGATCATAGTCAGGTGATAGTGGTTGAAGAGAGTGTAGTCATGCGACAGTGTTTGGAGAGACCATAGTTAGATGACAGTGGTCAGAGATATTATAGTCATGCGATGGTGACCAATCTAAGGGGGACGATGGTTGGTCGGAGGGCGATGGAGGTCGAAAAGACTGTAATCAAGTGACGGTGGTCAGAAGAACTGTGGTAGGCAGTGATGGAGGTTAGAAAGATCATAGTTGGTTGATAGTGATCAGAAGGACCGTATTCGACGAACGACGGAGGTCAGAAAGACCATAGTCATGTGACGGTGATCAAGACTGTAGTCAGGCAACGACAGTCAGAGAGACTATAGTCTGGAGATATTGGGTAGAGAGACCGTGGTATCTAGGCTATAGAGGAAAGAATGTAAGCGAACAATGCTGGTTGGAAGGATCTAGTAGGAGGACAATGAAGGTCAAAAAATAGTAGTCAAGCGATAGTAGTCGGCAAGACCATAGTCTGGTAATGATGGTTTAAGAGAGCGTAGTCAAGCGGTGATGTTTTGAGAGACCGTAGTTTGGCGATAGTGGTTAGAGATATCATAGTCGTATGATGGTGGCTAATCAGAGGGAAACGGTGGTCGGTTGGATGATGAAGGATGTCAGAAAGATCGTAACAAGATGACGATGGTCAAAAGAACCTTAATAGGCAGGTGACATAGGTCGGAAAGACCATAGTCTATTGACAGTGGTCTGAAGGATCGTAGTCAGCGGGAGACAGAGGTCGTAAAGGCCGTAGTTAGGTGCTGGTGATCGGAAGGACCGTAGTTGGTGAGACCGTAGTCTGAAGATGTTGGTAGAAGAGATCGTAGTCGGAGGACGATAGAGGTCATAAAGACTGTAGTCATGAGGCAATGGTATTTGGGAGAAGATCCGATGTCGATAACATCCAGGAAGAATTCTCATGATAATCGGAGAATGGACGAAAGTCTGACGATGGCTGGTGGTTGGCAAGAGATTCGGTGGCAGCTGATGAACAAGAAGAAGTCTAGTGACGGTTAGTGGCCAGGAAGAAATCTGGAAGTGGTCGATGGCAAAGGAGCTCTCCAAGTTTTCTCTTTTCATTTCTCTCCTCATGTGAAGAATAGAGGGGTTTTTTTTTTTTTTTTTTTTTTTTTTTTTGCAGTGCGTGGCTAGTAAATATTGAGAAGAACAAGAGCATGTTGGGAGTGCTTCATCGGATGGCTCATAGTGATCCCCTTAATTATGTAGCATTTATCAAATATTTAATTACCCTAGAGATGTCAAAATTGAATGATCTTGAGCTTGTTGGATTTGTCTCATCGAGTCGCTCTCTTCGACCATAAGCATGTCATATTTGGACATCATTAGGTCATTTAATTAATGCTCTGAAGCGTTCAGATAGGCTTTGGTCCTTTGATTTGGTCCCATTTGGGCTTGAATTAGAACGAATTTGGTGTCGTTGGGTTCGTCTCTACGAGATGTTCAATTTGATTATAAGTTTATTGATATCAGAGTTTGGATGATATCGATTTTAATTTTTGAAGCATCGACCTTATATTTGCATCGAGATTAGTGTCTGGTCAAGATAAATTTTTTGTGACATATCAACTGTTATCCCACATGGTGAGATAAACACTTGGTTTTATTGTTATATTATTTAAATAAGATCAAATTAGTCATTCTATAAAATCTTTTAGAGCCCAATTTAAAAATTCAAAGAATTAAAAATGAAAGTTTTAAATAATTGAAAATTATTTTGTCCTTCTAAAAATAAGTGGGGCACATTTTGATCCCAACCTCTTAGGTGATATGAAAAAAAAGTATGGCATAAATAGTTAAAGTAGGTTATTTCTTCGAGCCATTAATTTAAGTCATATATTTAATAAAAAAATATCAAAATATTGTAATTAAAATTCAATCAAAATGAATTTCATTATCACTTAATTTATATTTATATTGAAATTAATGTTACCTATAATATTTAAACACTATACTAATTTTAGTGCATATCCAAGAGTAATGTAGCACATTCAGATCAAGTTTTGATCAGGATATTCAAACTTAATTTATTTATACTTTAATATTATAATGCATTTTCTAAATTAAAAAAAAAATTATAACTTAATTTAAATTATAACTACTAGTAAGTTTGGCGAGTTAGAATGAAAGAACCAAGTGAGAAAATTAACTAAGGCTTCATTTGGGACAGTTTTTTTGTTGCTTTCCAAAACAACTTTTTAGTACAAAAATTTCTTGAATTAGAAAATTTTATACTAGAAAGCCGTTTTGGGAAGCAGTACGAAAGCTATCCCAAATGAAACCTAAGTATGAAGATAGAGTGAGAAGCTTAAATATTGCGGCGAACAGTTAAAAATAGCATGAAATCTAGAACATCTCTTAACCTTTTATTTATAAAATTAAGGAGATTATAGATAAGGCTACACCTATAAAAGAAGATAGATGATATGTCAAAAGTACATGTTGACATAAACATATGGATTGAATTGAATGTTGCACAATAGTTTTAATGCAAGCCAGAAAGTATATATGATTGCCTACCCAATATGTCCATATTATTTTTTCTTTATTTTAAAATCTTAATTAGACATCGTATTTTTTAGGGGTCACGTGCCTCTGCTGACCCTTTTGAATCCGCCCATGGCCATGCCAAAACTATGGGGGCACATTTACCCTAATCAAATAAATCAACATGTTTTTGTCAATCCATATCTATCATTGATATATTAGTAAAAATTTATCTTGATCAAACATGGCTCTCGAGGAAAATTTTGAATTGAAAACTTTAAAAAATTAAATATGGGACCATTCGAACTCCGATTTCAGTAAACTTATATTCGAACTTAATGTCTTGAAAAGGCGACCCCAACGACATCAAAATTTGTCCCAATCCGAGCCCAAATAGGTTCATATTGATGAAGACCCGAAACACATTTGGAAGGTTCATATCATAAATTGGACGACCAAATAATTTCCAAATGTGATATGCTTATAATCGAATCGAGCAATTCAACGAGCCGAATCCAAAGGGCCTAAGATCGTCAAATTTTGATATCATTAAGATGCTCAAATGCTCAATAAATAGTCCACAATTAAGGGAATTGATATCGACCGTCCATTCAAAACACTCTCAACATGACTTTGATCTTCTCTATATTTACTGGTCAAGCCACTCTCTGAAAATTATAAATAGACATCTCATTCTTCACTAAAAGGGGACCAAACAAGGAAAAGAAGAAAGTAGGAGAAATCAGAGTTCTTTTTCCACCAAACTCCTTGACCACTACCCAACCACAAACCATCGTCAGACTTTCCCCAGGCTTACTCCCAGCCACCAACTACCGTAAGACTACCTCCCGACCACCAACTTCCGTCCGACCACCAACTAACGCCAGATTTTATCCCGACCACTAACCTTTGTCGGACTTCCATCCGATTATTGTTCATTACTAAATTTTAACCCAACAGTTGACTATTGTAATATTATCATCATCAAGTTCAAGAACAAGCAATCATTTGTAATCTATTCAAACACTAGTAGATTCATTTCAACTGGACTTGCCCCATGACTTTCCTTCCAGGATTTTCTACATAAAAAATTCTAGTGTTTATACTATCTCTGTTTGTGAGCTGGATACTTGTGCAACACTAAGACCAGTGGTGAAGCTAGAAATTTCGTTTAGGGGGACCTAACGAAAGCCATTCTCGAGGTCGTGACTCGTGAGTCTTGAGAGAGGAGTAAAGAGAAAAACGAACCATTGATGCCTTTCATGTGTCCAGAAAATAATATTGGTGGCTTCTCTAGATTAATAAATTGCTTTAAAAGGAAGAATTACATAAATTGGAGCATGATTTCTCGTTGGTAAAATTGTTGCTCTATAAAGCCACTAAAACAAATAGCTTTAAACCCCTCTAGGCTTTCAGTTTTAGCTTTAGTATGGAAGTGGAGAGAGGAACTGAATATACATAGTATTGAATTAGCTTGGTGCGCTGTCATGATTGCGCGGCTGCAATATTTCCGTTGCGCAAAAGCGAGTAAAAGCAAAACCCTTCATAGTAATTAATTAAATCATTAGCAGTGCAAAAATAATTAAATATTTGGGTGATAATTTAATGTTTAATAATAAATATTAGATAATAAATAGTTAGTTAACCATAAAAGTTTTAATAAAATCATATTTAAATAGTTAAATATTTAAAAAAATAATTAATCAAATAGTCTTTCAATGTCAAAAACTATTTTCATCATTCTTTCCACAATGGAAAGTCATTCCTCCCTCTCCCTTTTAATATTTTACCCCATTAGTATTTCTCTCTCTACACCTTGAAGAATTACATGATTTGAGTAGAAAGTGGATTGAATACTTGAAATGAAAAAAGTCTTAATAAATAAAATGAAAGCTGACAACTTTTTACAGGAGTTGCTATAACGCGCAGCTATCAACTTTTTACTCATCAAATATCTCCCATGTATGACGACCAAAGAGTTTCCTACTTTACCGTCGTGGATATTTCCGGACGCAAAAATCATGTCATTTATTTTAGGTGTAGTTTTTTAACTAATAATTTTTATGATAAAAAAATATTTTAAAAAATAATAAAAAAATTGCCCCTCAGCTTAAATACTGATGGAAAATAAAGGCCAAGTAGGTAACCTATTAATTGAGAACACATTAACCCCACCTGCAATATTATGTGTCATATACGATCTCATCCCAGCCACCACGCAGCTGTACAATATCTTCCGATTAATTAATAATATCCGGCCCATTTCAACCACGTGACTAAAACTACTGTGCTTTAGACTTTTTCAGTCCTTGTGGTTATCGCTGATTACATGTGTGTCATATAGCTGTTATTTTTAAGAAGGAATCTGGTTTTTTTTTATTATATAAAAATTAATATGAATGATCTTTCGTCAAAAATCGATTTTAAAGTTACTTAAATTTATTTTAAAATAGTATGAAATATTAATTAATTAATTAAAATTAATATTTTTATTTTCTCATTTTGAAACTCTTATTAAATGTATTTAATTTAAAATATTTGATTCAACAAAAATCATTTTATTAGATTTTTAACATATTTAGTATTATATACTTAATTAATGGTATATGGTCAAATATTTTACTTTATTACCATTATATTAATTAAAATAAAATATACTATAATATTAAATAAGATCTAATCTTCAGTCTAAACGACTATCAATTCTTAGATATAATCTATGAGTAAAAAAAATCTCTCTCTAGTATATGACAAAAGTCAAATTTCATATTCGAATGATTTCTAATATGTTTCTCAATTATTTTTAAAAAAATGATTATATTATATATATAATTATATATATATATATATATATATTCTCTTCTACATTTTTTTAATAAATTATGCTATAACTTTCTTGAAATAAAATTAATATAAGAAAATAAAAGCACATCCTGCAAACAATCAAGATTACTAGTTTTATATAGCACCAAAAATAAAAAGATTAATTATTATGTTCATATTCCGGTTGTTGTACGGAGGTGAATCACAACACTCTATGTCACTCGTTTCCTGGTTATCAGTGCTCAATACCGCTATGTACTGAGTGGCATGGTGCATTATGATTCACCTCCGGACGATCCGAAATCCGCAGAGAATAATTTCTCAAAAAAAAAGAGAGGCCCTTATATTAATATTCCGTTTAATTAACAAAAAAAAAAAAAAAAGATAGCAAACTTGTACAGTTTAATTATGCGAAATTAGCAGACTATTTGAAATATATGACAGGGCTATCAGAAGAAGGCTCCCATGTCCCGGCCTCCTTCATGTACTCCAGATACCTCATCATCTCCGGCTTGGCCGCCGCCTTCTCTTTATTTGATGCACCGAAGAAATTTAACACCGGATGGCCTTTAGAGCTATGGGCAGCAGCGCCGGCGGCCTTCTTTGGATCGGCGGTGTTCTGCTCTTCTTGTAAAGGATCAGACCGCGAAGCCAAGTTTAGGCGGCGGTAGCTTCGTCGGCACTTCTTCAGGGAACCAGACATGGTCGGAAGAATTAGAAAGCTCAGATTTTTTTTCCTCACCGGTGGTTGGAGGCACGATGGAAAGAGGAGAGTTTATAGTCGGCCAATTGGTGCTGACTATTTAAATATAATATTTATTAGCACCATTGAAATCATTACATTTTTTATATTATGTCGGAACTATTATTTAAATCACTCAAATTAATTTATTTGTGATCAACGTTATCTAAATCACGCAAGTCATTAAAAAAATGGCTTAACAGCTAAAAATTTGCTACATAATTGTCCATATTTTTTGTAATTTATCAGTATGGGAAAGTAAAGAAGTGTGAGACGACTATCTATGCAAGTGAACTATGATTTTATTTGAAATCTTTTTTATTGATTTTTAAAATATTTTTTTTTTTGTGTAAAAATTATATTTTAACACAAAAAAAATTATTTTAAAAATCAATAAAAAAGTTATCCCAATGAAATCATATTTATGAATAAATGATATGTAGATATATAATATCATATCATTTTTTTAAATTATTTTTACATAATAATTATACAATTAGATTTTGCATGTAATTACTAGGAGTCTATTTACAGCAATTTTTCACTATTTTATTTGTCATATTATAATCACATTTCAGTTTAATTTGATTACTTTTTTTTTTACTTGATTTTTTGCAAAACTTGTGCGATAGGAAGCTTCTAATATACTAAGACATTATTTAACATATATTTTTTGCTGTATTTTTAAGCAATTTTTTAGTATAATTTTTTTTAATACAAAATTTTTACTAAAAAATTGCTTTTAAAAGCAAAACAAAACCTAAATTTTTATCCAATTTTCAAAAGAACATTGAAATCAAGAAAGTAAGTTGGATTTAGAGTAGTCTTCTTAATTTTAGTAAACTATTAAAATCAATAGAAAATCATAGAAACTTAAAACTACATTTACATGCATTTTAATTTAATTTACTCTGAGAATTCAAAGAGTTTTGCATGTTACTAAGAAACATGCGGAGAAAGTTTGGGTTGGATCTGTGGAATTGGGTTATGCTCAAACGGTAAATAAGTTGGATTTAGAGTAGTCTTCTTAATTTTAGTAAACTATTAAAATCAATAGAAAATCGTAGAAACTTAAAACTACATTTACATTCATTTTAATTTAATTTACTCTGAGAATTCAAAGAGTTTTGCATGTTTGCGTCAATGCATATCCTTCAATTTTTTTTGTTAATCAAAATTTTAGTTCTTTAATTAGATGATTTTATCAATGAAAACTAAAAAAGCATAGCGTTAATACGTCATGAAACCTCATCTGTACTGTAAAGAAATATAATAATAATATGTATATATTTAAATTTTAAATTTCCCACATTTTAAGCATCTCCACGCTGCCATAAGTAGGCTTCGTGCTGGCACCGGCAAAGATGTTGACATTGATGAGTGCGGCTAAAAACATATTAAAGAAATTTTAAATCGGATTACGAGATAATCAAATTTAATGAATCACTAAACATTTTTGTACTTTTTTTTATTAAAAACTAATGGTTTTATTTATTAACGCTATAAACGAATTTTTTTGTCAAACTATTGATGAAATTTTTATAGCAAGCGGGATATATCGCATTTTTTCTATGAAAATTTTGTCGATAATACATGTATATTATACATCAAAAAATTCACCATTAATTTACTGATAGGAATTTTGTCATTCATTCTATTGAAAAATTACTAATGCATAATCAATTAGTAAATCAATTTTTATAAAATTTCACTATTTAAATTAACTTAGTATTTAAATGAACGAAAATTTTTTCTTAATGTGCAATGAATTAGCGACAAAATCTTGTTCGCAATGAGAATTTTACTTACGAAATTATGTTGCCGGTAATAATAATTTATGTAATTGTTTATCATAGGAGGTACGATTTTTATCATCTATTGTTGATAACTATATGAAAAATTTGAAATAAAAACAATAATGATCATCATGAATATTATAAATAACTCCCCACTTAATTCACTCAGAAAAATTTGATCATATTGAAAATAGCTTGAATGCTCTAAGAAATTTCAAGAACCTTCTCTATAACTTGTAAAATGGCTCTAGAATCACCTTTAAGTATTCCATAACTATGCTAAAGCTCATTTTAACTTTACTTGCCATCTCATGTAATTGTGAATTTGCATTGTAGCGACATTTAAGAGCATCATTGTAACCTTTGCCCATTATTTTTATTCCCTAAGAATTTGCTCCTCAATTATTTATAAATGAACCTACAACACTCATATGTCATATTTACAAACTAAAAACTTATGTGATAGTTATATTTAAGTATGTCACATTTCTAATCCTTCGGTATCCACAGGCACAATTGTAGCTAAAGCTGTAATTACAAATCTCATTTTAGTTTTCATCATTATCTACCTCCTATAATCTTGATTGTGCTACACCACAATTATTAACACTCCTATCAATAAACTAATTAAGGAGTTGAACCTCTTAACTTTGCATTAACAACTCTACGTCTCTACCTATTTAGAGAAAAAAGATATTAACGAAAGTCTATCAACTATATAATATCTTAAGGAATGTTTATCAAATAAAAAAATTAAGCTTTTATTCTTTGCTTTACTTAACTGATTGCTAATGAGAATGATTGAACTAAACAATTCAACTTTTATTTATCTATTCTGAAATTCAACTCAAGTTTCATTTAGGACAATTTTCTTACTGTTTTCTAGAGGAATTTTTTTTAATGCAAAAATTTCATAAAAAAAAATTAGTGTACTAAAAAGTTATTTTTTATCCCAAACGAAGTCTCAACCATGCCTAATATTATGCTTTGTAATATTCAGTCAAATCATAGAGTGTGAAAGTGTAGACTGAAAAAATAGAGCTAATCTAGAAGCCTCATATTTATAGTACTGTTGAGGACAGCTCGAGAGTTGCAAAGGTGGTTGGTGGAGATACTGATCTAGATGGATGGACAAAAGCCATTGATTTGGAGACAAAAAGTTTGACTACCGGTGGCAAAACTTGATCTACCCTTGACTTGAGGGAAACAATGATTGATAATCCCAATAAGTTTAAAGATGGATGGGCAAATTTTGAGAAGGAGCATAGTTTAAAATTGTATTAGGAATAGGAGCATGATATTAAGTTAATTTGAAAAGGAGCAGAAACGCACTCATCCTTTGCGTTTTGCGTTTTATGAAGAAAACGCAAAGCAGGACTGCGTTTTCTGAAGAAAACGCAAAGCTACTTTGCATTTTCTTTGAAAATGCGATAGTAGGTGGCGTTTTCTTCATCCAAATCAAATCTAGGGGCATTTTAACATTATTTGAACTTAAATATGTTAGTAAAGTATTTTAATATTATTTAAAAATTTATAATTTGATAAAATATATTAAATATATAACAATTAAAGTATATTAAATTTAAATAATATAACTATGGTTAATAAATTATAATCGTAGAAACTTAAAACTACATTTACATTCATTTTAATTTAATTTACTCTGAGAATTCAAAGAGTTTTGCATGTTTGCGTCAATGCATATCCTTCAATTTTTTTTGTTAATCAAAATTTTAGTTCTTTAATTAGATGATCTTATCAATGAAAACTAAAAAAGCATAGCGTTAATACGTCATGAAACCTCATCTGTACTGTAAAGAAATATAATAATAATATGAATATATTTAAATTTTAAATTTCCCACATTTTAAGCATCTCCACGCTGCCATCAGTAGGCTTCGTGCTGGCACCGGCAAAGATGTTGACATTGATGAGTGCGGCTAAAAACATATTAAAAATTTTTAAATAGGATTAGAAGATAATCAAATTTAATGAATCACTAAACATTTTTGTACTTTTTTACTAAAAACTAATGGTCTTATTTATTAACGCTATAAATGAATTTTTTTTTGTCAAACTATTGATGAAATTTTTAAAGCAAGCAGGATATATTGCATTTTTTTGATAAAAATTTTATCGATAATACATGAATATTGTACATCAGAAAATTCACCATTAATTCTTTACTGAATAGAGTTTGGTCATTCATTCTATTTAAAATTACTAATGCATAATAGATTAGTAAATCAATTTTTATAAAAGTTCACTCTTTAAAATAACTTGGTATTTAAATGAACGAAAAATGTCTTAAGGTGCAATGAATTAGCGACAAAATCTTGTTCACAATGAGGCCTACGAAAATATGTTGTCAGTAATAATAATTTATGTAATTGTTAATTATAGGAGATACGGTTTTTATCATATATTGTTGATAACTAGCTATATGAAATATTTGAAATGAAGATAATAATCATCATCATGAATATTAGAAATAACTCGTCACTTAATTCATTTCTTTGAATGCTCTGAGAAATTTCAAGAACATTCTCTATAGATTGTAAAATGGCTTTGCAATTACCTTTAAGTCTTCCATAACTATGTTAAGGCACATTTTAACTTTGCTTGCCATCTCAAGTAAATGTGAATTTGCATTTTAACGACATTTAAGAGCATCATTGTAACCTTTTCCCATTATTTTTATTCCCTAAGAATTTGCTCCTCAATTATTTATAAATGAACATATATGTCATATTTACAAACTAAAAACTTGTGTGATAGTTATATTTAAGCATGTCACAATTCTGATCCTTCATTATCCACAGGCACAATTGCAGCTGCAATTACAACTATCATTTTAGTTGTCATCTGTATCTACCCTTTATAATTTTGATTGTGCTACACCACAATTATTAACACTCATATCAATAAACTAATTAAGGAGTTGAACCTCTTAACTTTGCATTAACAACTCTACCTATAATTTAGAGAAAAAATATATTAAGGAAAGTCTTTCAACTATATAATATCTTAAGGAATGTTTATCAAATAAAAAAATTAAGCTTTTATTCTTTGCTTTTTCTTAACTGATTGCTAATGAGAATGATTGGACTAAACAATTCAACTTTTATTTATCTATTCTGAAATTCAAATCAAGTTTCATTTAGGACAACTTTCTTACTGCTTTCTAGAGGAATTTTTTTAATGCAAAAATTTCATAAAGAAAGAGTTTGTGCACTAAAAAGTTATTTTCTATCCCAAACGAAACCCCAACCAAACATCGAACATCTAATGTCTAATTTTGTGCTTTGTAACATTCCGACAAGTCATAAAGTGTGAAAGTGTAGGCTGAAAAAATAGAACTAATCTAGAAGCCTCATATTTATAGAACTGTTGAGGACAGCTTGAGAGTTGCAAAGGTGGTTGGTGGAGATACTGATCAAGATGGATGGACAAAAGCCATTAATTTGATGACAAAAAGCTTGACTACCGGTGGCAAAGTTTGATCTACCCTTGACTTGAGGGAAGCAATGATTGATAATGCCAATAAGTTGAAAGATGGATCTAAGGTGGCAAAGGCTTTGCACTGTGTTATGATGATAACGGCGACGACAACCATTCAGATTGAGCGGCAGAGAGCTGTGTGAAATTCAGATTTAAGGATTCGTTTGGGATGACTTTCTTACTGCTTCGTAAAACTATCTTTTAGAATAAAACTTTTATACTTAAAAAAGTAATAAGAAAATTATCTCAAATTAAACCAAAATTTGGAGTATATTTTTTATTCTAATTATAATATTGATTGATATTCTCTGAGCAGACAAGTGGGCCCTTACCTTGATGTTGCCAGGATGCTTTTCTGACTAATGGGGATATTGGGAGGATCGGGAGTTGGGTCCCCCATTGAATCAGTTTCTAGAAGGATAATATTTTGCTAATAATTCAAAGATCAAAATAAATCTTTAAGAATATTAAATGACGTGCATTGAAGGCAATGCTAATGATGTAAGAGGCATTTTGAAGTTTTTTATGAGTTGAGAACTTAGATATTTACATCAAATGTATTATGATTGTAATTATCTATGTGTGCCTTTTAATGTATTAATATAATATTGGTTTCTTTTAATGAGTCTTGATGTCTAATTATGTTCATGTATTGTTGAGCCATATTAAGAGTATCTACAACCGAAAAATTCATTTTCGACTTCAAAATATAGTAAAACTTCAAATCAAATTTCATTTCATAACATAAAAAATGAGTATTCTATGTACATTCTTTTTCCAACCGAAAAATGACATTTGTCAACACTGTGACACCAACTAGATATCACACGTACTATTCACATAATGATAATGGCGCAGGTTTTCGTGTTATGTTGGAGCAGCTCACGGACAACAAATGTTGGTTTAGCATTCAATTTGAAATGGTCTAAGGTGATGCAACATGTCACACGTTGTGTTGTTTATATATTTTGATCACCTTTCTATGTTATTTGACCAACAAAATATATGTTCACTTCTACATTATAAGTAAACTTAGCATAACACTTTTTGGCATGTCACATCACCATTCTCTACGTATTGAGTCACTCTTTCCCATCTTTTCTTTCTTTTTTGTCAATGTCACAAGCTATATGATGCTTTGGAATTAAATCATATTACCTACTTGCCTCGAATACTCGCTCTACTTTGTAACTTTGACCTTGAAACCTTCATAAATGAACTTGGAAACATATAAAGCCTCTTCTAATTTTATAAAACTTCAATATCATCCCATTCTCATACTTTTGCCAATCCAACCCCATATAGTTTTGGATTTTTTTGCACATTTTTATATAACATTTTTTACTGCTTGAAGTGAGGATCATGGATATTAACTGAAGACTATTTTATTTAGAGTTTCTAAGCATTATTTGTGCGATTTCCACTTCAAGAGGACTTCCTTTGAATTGAGTTTACAAGCTTTGGAAAACAACTTGCTAGAAATGAATGTGATCACTATATGTAACAAAAGGTTGTTTATTGAGTTTGAAAGTCATCACATTGTTTTGTCATTGGTTGATTTAAATCCTCCATAGGCTAGATCATTCTTGTTGCGGGCTATAATATATGCAGTGATATAGTTAGAATTTTTCGTCTAAGCGTTGTACAGATATCCAGCACACAAATAGAAAATTTCAAAAACACAAGATTTTTTACGTAGAAAACTTTGGAAAAGGAAAAAAACACTGGGTCACGTCCAATTAAAGTGATTCAACTAGTATTTGAATAGATTACAAATGATAGATTCGTCCTATTAAAGAGAATCATATTACAACAATGAACTGTCGAGTTGAAATTTAGCAAAGAGCGGAGATCGGACGGAAATTCAGCGATGTTCAGTGATTGGGCGGAAGTCCGGCGTTAGTAGGTGATCAGGCAAACGTTCGAGGTCAGTCAATGATCGGGCGGAAGTCCGGTGTCAGTTGATGGTCGGGTGGAAGTCCTACATCAGTTAGCGGCCAAGAGGAAGTACAACATCAGTCGGTAACTAGGTGGAAGTCCAGTGCTAGTCAGTTACCGGGTGGAAGCCCAGCGTTAGTTGGTGGCTGGGTGGAATTTCGGCGACAATCGGAGGCCGGGCGGAAGTCTGACGGTGGTCGAGGAGTTTGGTGACAAGAGAACTCTAGTTTTTCTATCTTCATTCTCTTCCTTGTTTGAGTCCCCTTACCATGAAGAATGAGGGATCTATTTATAGTTTTCTAAGAATGACATGACTAGAAAATAGGATAGAGATCAAGGATAAGTTGGGAGTGGTTTGAATGAACGGCCGATGTTAATCCCTTTGATCGTGGACCGCTTACTGGGCATTTGAATGACTTAATGATATCAAAATTTGACAATCTTGGGCTCGTTAGATTCGTCTCATCGAGTTGCTCGAATCGACTATAAGCATGTCACTTTTGAAAATCATTTTGTCATCCAATTTATGATTTGAAACTTCTAAATGCACCTTTGGTCTTCAATTTGGACACATTTAGACTCATATTAAGTCGAATTTGGTATCCTTGGGTTCATATTTACGAGACATTCAGTTCAACTATAAACTTGCTGAAATCGGAGTTCAGATGGACCCAAATTTAATTTTGGAAGTTTCCAACTTTTTGCCTCAAGATTCGTGCCCGATTAAGATTATTTTTTGATGATATATCAGTTACACCTCTATTTTTTAATGTCAAAGTTTGCTGAGTCCGAAAATATATATCACAGCTTTTTGGGAAATTTTTTGTTGGATTTGAAACTCCAAAATAATCTGATCTTAGGCATAGAGATACTAATTGGCTTTAAAAATGTTAAAATTGAGCCCGAAAAGTAAAAAAATGATCATGGGGACCTGAATAATATCCAAATTGGCTTGTCCGAGCAGATAATTGGGCCCAAAAATGGGTTGGGATGGACTCAATTTGGTAATGTCAACTGACTCTCTTCCGCGCGCCTGCCCGGCTACCTGTAAATTGCTGCCTACCTGCCCACGCTTGCCTGCCTTCGCTACCCAGCTTCCTGTACAAAGCCGCCTGCCCGAGCTGCTGCCCACGCTAATCGTCGGTGCCCATGCCTGCCCAACTATAGTCCTGATGACCAAACAAGCATGTCAACACCGATTCTTCTAACTCTCACCATATAATACACTCGATATTATGTATATTTGCTACATCAAGCCAAGACCTTCTCCCTAAGAAAAGACCTCATTTGTAATCAACTACAAATACTGTTGAATTCATTTCAACTGAGCAATGCCCCATGATTTTTCCTCATTTTTAGGAGTTTCCATGTAAAAATTCTATGGTCTCTTATGAACGTCACACCCCTCTCTTTTATCTATTTGTATAATGAATCTTCATACTAAGCTAGGATGTTAAACTTTATATTTCTCTATCACCGTGAATATTCCAGTCCTCAACAATTCTCAATAAAATCAAGATTTTATGAATTTTAACGAGATGATGGATAATCTGCAGACAAAGTTCTTTTTCTGAATATAATAATAATCTTATAAGGCACTAGACAACTTCGATGGAAACAGAATTGCAGTCCACTGACAGCTACCTTTTATATCACTAATTACAGGGACTTAAAAGTAGCAATTTGTATATACAAAAATTTTCCTGTATTAATTGCAGATTCACTTCCTGTATATCAGCATGATTCCTGTTTACCCCTCAACTATGAATTTGGAGCATGTTATTGGATACTTCATATGACTTCTGCATATCTGAATATGGTCTCCTAGCTTTTCCGGAAGTGATTAATACTTCAAATGACTATTGCTTTCGTAAATCTAGAAATTAAACAAAGATATCAGAAATGAAGAGAGTATTGCTTGCAGAGATGCAAATTCCTTTCCTTTTTTACATCACAATCCATGCTTATAATCTTCAGTTCAAGTCTAAATAACTTACATTTTCCAACAGATTCTAAGCCGGTCTCGATCCTCTGCCAAATAAACTAGAAATGTTGCCATAAAAGCTAATGTTTGTCACGAACCATTACTCCATCTTCCACATGGCAGCCAGACTCTGTTGTACTATATGTGAATTATAGTATCCGCTGCTGTTTCTTTTCTGTAATGTAATTATCTCTGGCTATGGATATATGTATGTATGGATTGTTACGAGGAAACCGATAGAAAAAAAGAAAAAGAAAATGAATGATCGATCAGATGAATCCTTTCACTACACGGATCTTGGGTCGTTATAGTAAGTTTGCTGAAATCAAAGTTCGAATGTACCCAAATTTAATTTCGAAAGTTTTCAACTTAATTTTTCCTATAGATTCGTGTTCGATCAAGATACTTTTTTGATGATATATCAATTGTCCCCTATTTTTTGACGTCTAAGCTTGCAGAGTCCGACAATATATATAACAACTTTTGAAGAAAAAAAAATTATGCTATTTGAGGGATTCCCTGTTATCTTTTGTTTTCATACTTTAGTTTTCTAGTTATTATGTATTTCCTTTCATACATTTATGTTTTCTCTCACTTCTTTGTATACCCCTTGTTTTATAATAGAATGGGCTAAGCCCTCAATTTTTCCAAAAAAACAAACTTCAAAATAATCCGATCTTGGGCGTAGAGATTCCAATTGGCTTTAGTATTGTCAAAATTGAGTCTGAAAAGCCAGAAAAAGGTCACGGAACCCCAAAAATATCCGAATTGACTTGTCCGAGCCAAAAATTGAGCCCAAAATGAGTTGGGACAGACTAGCCGCCAGCTCTCTGCCGCACACATGCAGATTCACTAATTACAGGGACTTAAAATAGCAATTTGGATTTACAAAAGTTTTTATGAATTAATTGCAAATTCACTTCCTGTATATCTACATGATCCTGTTTACCCCTCAACTATGAATTTGGAGCATGTTATTGGATACTTCCTATGACTTCAGCATATGTGAATATGGTCTCCAAGCTTTTCCGGAAGTGATTAATACTTGAAATGACTATTGCTTAGATAAATCTAGAAATTAAGCAAAGACATCAGTATTGCTTGGAGAGATGCAAATTCATTGCCTTTTTTACACACAATGCATGCTTATAATCTTCAGTTCAAACCTAAATAACTTACATTTTCCAACAGATTCTAAACCGGTCTGGATCCTCTGCCAGATAAACTGGAACTGTTGCCATAAAAGCTAATGTTTGTCACGAACCATTACTCCATCTTCCACATGGCAGCCAGATTGCTCTAGAGCTGACTGGAAGAAGCCGCCTCCATCAATCGTGGCATCCATGGATGGAGGAGAGAACTTGGACATAATATCTCTAAGTGTGATCACACTCTGTAGCTGGCCTGATTCTGTAACCACGAAGGAGCACTCGCTTTTTGATTCCAGCATATCCTGCATTACATGTTTGAGGGAATCAGAGGAGAGGTTTGTTGTTGGAGTATCCATTGGAGGAAGTTGGTTGTTCTTCAAGAGAAGGGGAGCAGAGGACACTTGAAGTGTACTACTTTCTTCATTGATTGATGAATCGGAATCCGGGATAGTTCTTCTGGTGTAAGATTTGATGAAGTCTCCAACCTTGAAACTCCTGCAATAACGTAAACCATTTTGAGTGTTGTGACCAAAATCTGATTGGCTAATTGGGCTCGCCTAGTTCTCGAGTAGGTAGAATCATATAACCAGAAGATAATGAAATTGCAGAGAGGAAGCACAGAAGATGCATTCAGCAATGGTTTTTCAGTAATTATCAATCAGCAGGGAAATCTTTTGCTCAGGAGGCTAGCCGCAGGTCTATGCAAGTCGAAGGAATACTAGATGTAGAATTGTTATCACCTCCCTCAAGTGGACAGTCAAATGAGTGATTATCAACTTGCCACAAAGAAATTCAAAGAGACAAGTTGTTCAAGATTTTATAAAAATATCAGCTAGCTGATGTTGAGAAGTGGTGCATTGGCCAAAAATCTCTTTGGAAAGAATGCACTCCCTAAAACTGATGATAAATTTCAATATTCTTTGTATGAGCATGAAAATCTAGTTTAGTTGTAATTTGAAATGGCTGAAATATTAAAAGATTTGGATTTTTCTTAAACTCAGAAGAACAAATTGTTACTCTTGAACGAGTACTAAAGCATGTATGAGGGATTGTACCTCTTATTCAGGACAGTATTTTGTTGGAGCTTACAAAAGAGGAATTAAGCATCGCCAATACAAGATAGTTAAAAGACTCTTTCAAAAGAAAGAATTGGAGCCTCAGTGAGATGAGGAGCAAATTTTCTCCCCTAAGAAGGCTGATTTATGGTTGAAGAGGGAGCAACGGAAATTACAAAATTTGTAATTGTGCACAAGAAAGAGGCGCATATGGTGCCTCCGTTAAGAGATGTCGCACCAGGCATCCCACACCGACAAGGACGGACATCGTTGGCCCAACTATCCCAATCGGCCTGGACAAACCTTTTTCAACATTTTAGAGGTTCTTAGAATTATTTTTTTTAAGTTTAGTATTCAATTTTAGCACTTTCAAAGTCCAACAGAGCTCGATGATCAAATTTGAGCCAATTTGAAGAGTTTAAAGTAAAACTTTTCAGCACCTCCGCTCAAATTGATATGCCGATTTCAAGAAAAGATGAAATTATAATTAAAAAGATATTTATTTGGTTCATGGCCCCAAGAGAAGGTCTATGTTGCTATTCAGGAAATGGTAATGTCCTGTAGTTTTTTTTTAAATTAAAATTTAAGCTATAAAATTTTTCACATATTTAACATATATTTTTGGATGACACAAACTTCAACATCCAAAAATAGGAGTCAGTTGATATGTTTCTAGAAAATTCTTATGTTCAACACAAATCTCGAGATAATATTTGAAATGAAAACTTTCAGAATAAAATTTATGGCCACCTAAATTTCGACTTTAACAAAATTGTAGTCGAACTGAAATTATCAACAAGACGAACCCATCGACACTATAAATGATCTAATCTGACTCCAAATGAGCTCTAATCATGCACTTGAAATTTATTTAAAAACTTGAAGATATTAATTGAAGCATCAAAGAGTCTTCAAATCTTGTGTGTTTATAGTTAAATCATGTGGCTCAAAGAAACGAATCCAATAAGCTCAAAATCATTCAACTCTAACATCATTAATACACTAAAATATTGAATAAGTAATATATAATTAAGTGGATCAATATGGATTGTTCGATAAAATGAATTGGATTTAGGCCAAATTTACCAAATCTCTCTCACAAGAAGGCTTTAAATAAGGCTATATTTTCTATAGAAGGGACATTTGATAGTTATTAGAGCTAAATAACTCTATAGATTTTTCCAACAATCATTATTGATAACTATCATTAGCAAACATCACCACCATCACTAGACTTCCATCATTTGACTATTATCACTTGATTATTAACATCTAACCATATAGTTGAGCTTTAATTGTCCATTTGTGGACACTTGATTTCTATAATCCCTACAATAGAAATCCAACAATTATTCTCAACTATGTAAAACCTCATCTTCTTCAATTATGAGGAAAATATAATTCTTGTATTTTCTATTATATTTTGGATTAGTGAAATTGAGCTAGGCCTCATAGTTTTTTCCATTCTTAAGTTTTCCACATAAAAAAATTGAAATATCTCACAAATTTAATTATTGTGTGCTAGATTTTTATTCAATGCTAAGATATAAAGCACATATTATACTACTGTAAATATTTCAACACACACACACACACACACATATATATATATATCCCAAAAAAATCCCAAGATTATTCATGTGTGTCCAATTAAATCCTAGAGCATCTCATTGCTTTAATTTAGTCCTATGACTATAAAAAATTGATTCAAAATGATCCCTCAAATTATAATTATGATATAAAATTGATCCTAATTTAGTTCCTTGACTTTATAAAATTAATTCAAATTTAGCCTCGAAGAGATCATTTTGAATCAATTTTATATAGTTGAGGGAACAAACTAGAGCAACACGAAACTCTGGAACTAAAATATTTGCCATGTACATATAGTCAGTATATATATACATATAATGTTATTATCAAGTCGAGTTTGATCGAGCAAGTCTTTTTCAATAGCAAGTTCTTCTTGACTACTACTTAACTTAATGTTTGGGATAAAAGTAAAACACCGCAATGAAACAAACAAAAAAAATATAAAAGCAGCGAAAATAAAAGAACACCAGGATTTAACGTAGAAAAACCCAAAATCAGCAAAAAACCAAGAAGCCACACCACACAAAGAAATCACTATGAAAATTGGGAGAAATAAGTACATATTTCTTTTCTCTCTCACCGTCTCATTGCTTCTCTCCTTTTCTTGCATTGTTCTCACACTCTAAACAAAAGAGAAAGTCAAGTAAGTAACACCAAGAGATGCCACCCTTAAGAAAAACGAGAGAAAATTGTACAATCCGCCTCATAGGGTTGCGACACTCAAACATTTAATCTCAATCCATCAAACGATGCTGCGGCGCTCAAAGCTGTAGCGTTGCAACACTATACAGTATTGTGACACCGTATCTAGAGTACTGCGGTGCCGACTCTAGAACACTGCGGTGCCGACTCTAGAGCACTATAGCGCTGACTCTAGAGTACTGCGGCACTATACTCCCTGTCATTTCTTCCAACAAAATTGCAACACCGGGGCGCTAAGGTACACAGTGTCGGGCCGTTGTGTTTTTTTTTTTTGAGGAAGAACCCCTTACATCCTCCTAGCAAGCACGAGAAATTAACTTGAATTTCAAGGCAACATACAATCTGATTGATCAAATTTAACACAGAACTAACAATCTCCCGCTTGAAAACTAATTGCAAACAATCATTCTCCTGATATGTAATGCCAATCATAGTATATGTAGTATGGCTCACCCCTGCTCTCATCCTCCATGAAGACCAACTGAAGATACATATAGCTTCAGTTTATCAACTGTCACTGTCTTCGTCAGCATGCCTGCAAGATTCTTGGTCATGTGTATCTTCTCTAAAGATAATTGACCATCTTTTAAAAGCGACCTAATGGAATGATGCCGAAGCTAGATGTGCTTCGTCCTAGCATGGAATGTCGCATTCTTGGCAAGTTAAATAGCACTCATGCTATCACTATGCATCTTCTCATTCCTTTGTCTCTTGCCAAGTTCTATAAAGAAACTTTGCAACCAAATCATCTTCTTGCTAGCCCCTGTTGACCTCGTTTTTCACTCAAGCACTCTCGAGCACCTTCGATCAATTCGATCAAACCTCGTCGAGCCCAATTCGAACTCGAATCGATCCAAATGGATTTCAATTAGACTCGATTGCACTCAATTTAATTTATTTAATTGCATCGAGTTTAATTTGATTCAAATTGATGTCGATTCGGGTGCAATCTTGTCGGCATGACTAGGTCGAACCGTCTCGAGCCCAAATTGACCTAGATTTTGACCTGGAATTGAGCCCGGTCTTAGCCCGAATCTGAGTCTAACAAGCTCATTTTGATCCGAATAGATTCCAATCTACTTTTGACTTCATTTGAATCATTTCCTAAATCTAGTAGTTGCATCGAACGGCTCTGATTTCCTCAAAATCCAAAAATCGACCGTTGCCGCAGGATTCAGTCGCTTTGAGTACCCTGGCCTTTCCTCTCTCTCGGGATGGCGCTCCCTCTCGAGCTCTCGTCCAAAAAGAAGCCCTAGGCGAATCCCGACCACTTCCTCCTCCCTCACTCCCAGCTCTCCCATCTCCGTCCTTCTCCCGTTCGGATCGGACCAAGAGGACGCCGAACTCCTTCCTCTTCTCTCTCAGTTCGCAGCAGCCCAGGAGCATCCGATCGACCCCCCTCTCTCGGTCTGGTTCTGTTCGGACACCCAGGCGGAACCGGCCCCCCTCCCCCTCTCTCGTTTCTCTCTCGGCTTCGCACAATCCAGAGCCGAACTCCCTTCTTCCCCTTGCTCCCGCTCCAGAGACCGAACCCGTGCAAGACCGAAGCCCGTCCGACTCCAGGTAGAGTCGATCCCCTTCGACGAATCGTCTCGACGCCTGGACCGAATTGAGCTTCATCCCTTTTACAATGTAAGTCTCTTCTCCTACTACCCTCTTCTTCCTTCTTTTTTTCTTCATCTTGTTTTTCTTCTTCTTAATCTCCTTCTTCCTCTTCCTTAGCTTTATTTGTACCTCATTCCCATCTAAGATCTTGTGACTGATTTAGTTGGTAGAGAACCATATTAATGCAGCGATGCAAGTTTTATGGTGTATACTTTTACTATGGAATGCATTCATTCACTATGCTAAGTTCTATAATGGCTTGTGATGAACCAATGGTAGCAGTTGATGTTAACAAGATGTGTTAATTTATAGTTCTCTCAAATGAACTAATTTATCTTGTCTTAGAATGGATAATTGGTATCTTAGATTTACTCTTGCTCCTTGTCATGTGACTTTGAGTTTTAGGTGTAAAACGTGCAAAGCCATAAGAACCATGTATTTTCTTTACTAAAACCTTGCACACCAAGTGTTTGGTGAATTGTCTTTAAGGAAAGATTGTGATGTTGGGTTGGTGATTCATGAAACTTGGGTTTGCATATGAAGCCACTTAACCAAATGTTGTGTAACCATATTTAGATGTAAAAGTTTCACATATTTCCCATGAGTTTGGATATGTTTATGCTTGTGAAATCTCTTTATTGTAGTATGCAAGACCTTTTTTTTTTTAACTAGCGATATTGATAACAAGTTTTGATGAATTTCATGTAGCTTTTATGGTTGTTATGCTATTTGGAGAAATCTACATGCCACCCTCTCATTTTTCTATAAATATTCATGTGAAAGAGGTCTTGGCCCCTTTATTGTGAGATAAATTTATGGCTCATTAGAAAAATTATATGTTGAATGTATACCAAAATATAGTGATGCATCTATGTGTGAAATGTCTTTTAAAACATATGGTTTGTTCTTTTGTTCTCCAAAATGAGGACCTATCCCATGCATTATCAAGGTACTTCATGGTACACATTTGTGCTAATATTCGCCTATAGCTTGATGTATTTAGTGGATGCTATTTAATTCAATAGTCGCATTCTCTCATGATCCATAATTAGTTGATGGTTTATCACTTATGATTCCATGATTAGGTTGCCTCATTACAAAGTTTAGAGAGAAACGATATTGAGTATTCATCTTTTTTTGTATTTTACCATAAGCGATCATTTGTTACGAACTATGTCATTCTCTTTATTCATCATGGTGGCTCCTGCGGCGGAGATGTTATCAACCAGAGATTTGATGGATGTCAGATATTGAGCCATAGATTGATTCTTCATAGAGATGTTATGGAGCTCGTTTTTCAACTGTATAACCCTGGATCAGTTTGAGGCTTGAAGCCTCTGTTCCAATGTGTACCATATGTAGGAGCAGGCATCCAAGTGCAGTACGTAAGGGAGGATGGAAGGAGAAATAGTTGAGCATAATGCTGCAGCCAGATTTTGGTCTATAAACTGCCATTGAAGATATACTGGGTTGCGGAGCTGGCTGCCGTCGGCCTGTAGAAGAAGGCGGGAGGGAGGTAAAGTTGCAGTGTCGATATGATTGTCAAATCCGTTAGCCCTCAGGAGCTTTAGGATTTGAAACTTCCATATCGGATAGTTGTCGCTGGTGAGGGAAGCCGGTACAATGGTTTTGATGTGTGACAAAACCAGTTTGAGAGGTGACGGAATGGTCGCCTGTTCAACTGGATTTGTCGCAATTTGAATTGCCGCCTGAGATGAGGAAGACTAAGACATGGTTGAAACTGCTAAGGAAGAAGAGTCCTCAGACCTGCTCTGATATCATGTAGAAGTTCTATGTTCTCTTCATCACCTGCAAGAGAGAAAGCCAAACACAGAAGAGAGCAAACAGAGAATGGAAAACTAAAGATGATTTCAATGCTTTCTTCTTCTACAGTGCACAAGTTATATAAGCCTTGGGAGAGTACACGTGTAAAGTATAGATAGGGACTGGTGTTGCTTTTAGCACATGGGTAGTTATTTTGCAGTGGATTTGCAGTGGATATTCCTTGGTTAGGCACTAACAATGGTTAGTTATTTGCAGTGGATATTCCTTGGTTAGGCACTAACAATGGTTAGTTATTTGCAGTGGATATTCCTTGGTTAGGCACTAACAATGGTTAGTTATTTGCAGTGGATATTCCTTGGTTAGGCACTAACCATGGTTAGTTATTTGCAGTGGATATTCCTTGGTTATGCACTAACCAAGGAATATCCACTGCAAAATAACTAACCATGTGCTAAAAGCAACACCAGTCCCTATCTATACTTTACACGTGTACTCTCCCAAGGCTTATATAACTTGTGCACTGTAGAAGAAGAAAGCATTGAAATCATCTTTAGTTTTCCATTCTCTGTTTGCTCTCTTCTGTGTTTGGCTTTCTCTCTTGCAGGTGATGAAGAGAACATAGAACTTCTACATGATATCAGAGCAGGTCTGAGGACTCTTCTTCCTCAACAGTTTCAACCGTGTCTCAGTCTTCCTCATCTCAGGCGACAACTCAAATTGCGACAAATCCTGTGTTTGGCTTTCTCTCTTGCAGGTGATGAAGAGAACATAGAACTTCTACATGATATCAGAGCAGGTCTGAGGACTCTTCTTCCTCAACAGTTTCAACCGTGTCTCAGTCTTCCTCATCTCAGGCGACAACTCAAATTGCGACAAATCCAGTTGAACAGGCGACCATTCCGTCACCTCTCAAACTGGTTTTGTCACACATCAAAACCATTGTACCGGCTTCCCTCACCAGCGACAACTATCCGATATGGAAGTTTCAAATCCTAAAGCTCCTGAGGGCTAACGGATTTGACAATCATATCGACACTGCAACTTTACCTCCCTCCCGCCTTCTTCTGCAGGCCGACGGCAGCCAGCTCCGCAACCCAGTATATCTTCAATTGCAGTTTATAGACTAAAATCTGGCTGCAGCATTATGCTCAACTATTTCTCCTTCCATCCTCCCTTACGTACTGCACTTGGATGCCTGCTCCTACATATGGTACACATTGGAACAGAGGCTTCAAGCCTCAAACTGATCCAGGGTTATACAGTTGAAAAACGAGCTCCATAACATCTCTATGAAGAATCAATCTATGGCTCAATATCTGACATCCATCAAATCTCTGGTTGATAACATCTCCGCCGCAGGAGCCACCATCGACTCCGAAGATATAGTGTTATATACACTCAATGGCCTGCCTCCCTCATACCAGGCCTTCAAAACTGCAATCCGAACAAAGCAAGGCCCACTCAGTCTCGATGAACTCTATTCATACCTGCTCACTGAAGAAATCACTTTTGCCGCTGATTCGTCCAAAGCACAGCTCTCTCCTGATGTGAACACTGCTCTCTTCACCTCGCGCGGTCGTGGTCATCGCGGCAGGGGAAGATCACCTAGTTTTCAATACACCGGAGGTCGATCCTCTACATCCTCACCCACTGTCTGTCAAATCTGCAATAAAAGAGGTCATACTGCAGTACAATGCTGGCACCGAATGAATGCAAACTACACTCTTGCACCATCCAAATGTCTACCAAAGTCTTGGTTGCCGACACAGCTTAACCCACACAGGATTGGTACATTGACTCCGGTGCTTCATCTCACTTCACGCATTCAGTGGACAACCTACAACAGCCTACGTCTTACCAAGGTATGGATAGCATTACTGTTGGCAACGGACAAAATCTCCCCATTGCAAATTCTGGTTCTGATATTCTTCCTACTCCTAGCAGTAAGCTTCTCATCTCTAACATTTATCATGTTCCTCACTTAACTCATAATATGTTATCAGTTTCTAATCTCACTAACGACAACAATGTTTCCATTTCGTTTTCTCAATCTGGCTTCTCCATAAAGGATCTGAAGACCAAAGCTACACTTCTTCAGGGACCATGTCGCAATGGTCTGTACACCATTAAACTTCTAGCCTCTAACCACCAACAGTCCGCTCTCTCCGTCAGTCGATCCAACTCAAACAAATGGCACAATCGCCTGGGCCATCCCAACCGTTCCATTCTCACTGTCATCTCAACTCAAAACAAAGATCTGCACATTCTTATATCTAGTCCAGTGTGTGCGGTCTGTAAGGCCTCTAAGAGCCATAAACTAGCGTTTAAGCATTCCTCTGTTTCTACTAGTGTTCCTCTTGTTGTTTTATATCTTGATGTATGGGGTCCCTCCCCCGTTAGTTCAAATCAAGGATACAAATACTATCTTCTTATTGTTGACGAATACTTTCGATTCACTTGGTTATTTCTCCTGTGTGCCAAATCCGAAACAACCAACATTATAATAAATTGTAAAACCTTAATTGAAAACCATTTGCCATTTAAAATCAAGTGTCCGCAAACAGACGGAGGAACCGAATTTGTAAATACTGAACTCTCAGCATTTCTACAGAAAAATGGCATTATGCAACAAATTTCTTGTCCTTATACCCCAGAGCAAAACGGCATCGCCGAACGAAAGAACAGGCCCATACTGTAAACTACAAGAACTCTACTGCACACAGCCACATTACCCTACACATTCTGGCCGGATGCAGCTATTACCGCTGTGCACCTCTTTAACCGTCTGCCAACCCCTGTGCTAAACCTCAAGTCTCCGTTGTTGCTGCTACACAACCAAACTCCTGACTATTCCCACCTAAAAACGTTCGGCTGTGCTTGCTATCCCTGGCTCCCACCCCCAAAAGACACAAACTTGCTCCTCGAGCTAGCAACTATATTTTCTTAGGCTATCATGATGCCTACAAAGGATACAAATGTTTGGAAAGGTCCACCAACAAAATTATCATCTCGCGCCATGTCACCTTTGATGAAGACAGTTTCCTAGGTTATCTAACTACCTATGCTCCCACTGATCCAGCTTCCCCTTCATCTGTTACACTACCTCCCTTTCTCCTTGTCCCAACTTCCACACTTCATTCTAACCCAATTATACTCCCTACTAGCCCACATGATCAGCCACCTACAGAGCCACATACTCTACCACAACCCTCTAATCCCTCACCCGCTCCCACATTACCCTGCCCTCCACCAGAATTCTTAAAACAACATTCGATGACCACCATACTTCAAACTGGCCGACTGAACCCAAACAGATCCTTAATCTGTTTCATCAACTAAATCCCACAGTCAGTTCCAATGCGCCAGACCCCGCCACCTTTAATGAAGCCAACAAACTGTCTCACTGGCGCGAAGCCATGGCATTTGAATTCCTGGCCTTGCAACAGCAAGGGACGTGGACACTTATACCTCCCCCCCATCATACAACCATCCTGGGATGTCGGTGGACCTATCGAACTAAATACCACTCCAATGGAGAAGTTGCCAAATATAAAGCAAGACTTGTTGTTCAAGGACACCGCAAAGAGCACAAACTTGATTATCATGAAACTTTTAGTCCGGTTGCTAAAATGCCTACAATTCGAGTCTTACTCACTGTTGCTCTTCACAATCAATGGCAAATACATCAACTGGAAGTTGCAAATGCCTTCCTCCATGGAGATCTTCATGAAACCGTATACATGGCTCAACCAAAAGGTTTTGTTGATACGGCTCATCCTACCCATGTGTGCCTCCTAAAAAAAGCCATATATGACCTAAAGCAAGCTCCACGTAATTGGTTCAATACATTCTCCCGCCATCTCCTATCTCTCGGCTTTCGGCACAATCAATCTGATCATTCTCTTCTCACTCTACATCAATACTCTACTCATATCTATCTACTTATATACGTAGATGATATTCTTCTCACGGGCAATAACTCTCAAGCCATCTCGCAGCTCATCACTCAAATCACTCACAAATTTACTACGAAATATATCGGCAATGCTCACAATTTCCTTGGTATAAACATTCAGCAGTTCCCCACCTCATACTTTCTTTCTCAAGCCCAATACGCTAAATCTATTCTACTCAAAGCAGGACAAGCTTCCTGTAAACCCAGTGCAAATCCAAGCTTCACCAAACTGCCTGGTAACACCATTTTCTGATCCTACTCTTCACAATCCCCTCACATACAAACAAATCACTAGCTCTCTACAATACCTCACGATTACCATGCCAGATATTGCATATGCGGTTAATGTTTTATGCCAACATATGCATGATCCTAACCAGCAACACTTTCATCAACTTCGGCAACTGCTGCGGTACATACAGGGAACTATACACTTTGGTCTACCAATTCTGCCCGGGAAACTGCACCTCAGTGCCATGACCGACGCCGACTGGGCAAGTGATACCATCACTCGTAAATCCACTTCAGGCTACTGTGCATTTCTCGGACACACCTTGATTTCGTGGAGTGCAAAAAAACAGCACACGGTTGCTATATCCTATACTGAAGCAGAGTACCGCACCATCGCCTATGCCGCGGCTGACATTCTATGGCTTCGGCATCTACTTCGTGACTTCAACATTTCCTGTGAAGGGCCAACTCAACTGTTCTGCGACAACATGTCTGCCATAGTGCTCGCGAACAATCCCGTATTCCACGCGCGCACCAAACACATTGAGATTGATCACCATTTTATTCGTTATCATATTCAAGCTTCTCACATTCAACTGATTCCGATAAGCACAGTGGATCAAATGACAGATATCCTAACCAAACCTCTCTCCACAAAGAGGTTTCAGCTTCTTCGTTCCAAATTGTCCGTCCGGCCGGATCCGTCAATTTGCCGGGAAGTATTAGCTACAGCCTCCATTAACCAAGGAATATCCACTGCAAATAACTAACCACGTGCTAACAGCAACACCAGTCCCTATCTACACTTTACACGTGTACTCTCCCAAGGCTTATATAACTTGTGCACTGTAGAAGAAGAAGGCAATGAAATCATTTTCAGTTTTCTATTCTTTGTTTGCTCTCTTCTGTGTTTGGCTTTCCATCTTGCAGGTGATGAAGAGAACAGAGAACTTCTACAAGGAGGCTAGCCGCAGATCTATGCAAGTCGAAGGAATACTAGATGTAGAATTGTTATCACCTGCCTCAAGTGGACAGTCAAATAAGTGATTATCAACTTATCACAAAGAAATTCAAAGAGACAAGTTGGTATAGATTTTATAAAAATATCAGCTAGCTAATCTTGAGAAGTGGTGCATTGGACAAAAATCTCTTTGAAAAGAATGTGCTCCCTAATAAAGTGATGATAAATTTCAACATACTTTGTATGAGCATGAAAATCTAGTTTAGTTGTAATTTGACATGGCTGAAATATTAAAAGATCTAGATTTTTCTTAAACTCAGAAGAACAATTTGTAACTCTTGAAGGAGTACTAAAGCATGTGTAAGGGATAGTACCTCTTATTCAGGATAGTATTTTGTTGGAGCTTATGAAAGAGGAATTAAGCATCGCCAATACAAGACAGTGAAAAGACTCCTTTAAGAGAAAGAATTGGAGCCTCAATGAGATGAGGGGCAAATTTTCTCCCCCTAAGAAGGGTGATTTATGGTTGAAGAGGGAGCAACGGAAATTACAAAAATTGTAATTGTGCACAATATATATATATATATATATATATATATATTTGCGCCTCTAAGAAAGAGGCGCATATGGTGCCTCCGTTAAGAGGTGCCGCACTAAGCATCCCACACTGACAGGGACGGACGTCGTTGGCCCAACTAGCCCAATCTATGTTGTTATTCAGGAAATGGTAATGTCCCGTAGTTTTTTTTAAATTAAAATTTAAGCTATAAAATTTTTCACATATTTATCATATATTTTTGGATGACACAAACTTCAACGTCCAAAAATAGGAGGCAGTTGATATGTTTCTAGAAAATTCTTATGTTCAACACAAATCTCGAGATAATATTTGAAATGAAAACTTTCAGAATAAAATTTATGGCCACCTAAATTTCGACTTTAACAAAATTGTAGTCGAACTGAAATTATCAACAAGACGAACCCATCGACACTATAAATGATCTAATCTGACTCCAAATGAGCTCTAATTAAGCACTTGAAATTTATTTAAAAACTTGAAGATATTAATTGAAGCATCAAAGAGTCTTCAAATCTTGTGTGTTTATAGTTAAATCGTGTGGCTCAAAGAAACGAATCCAATAAGCTCAAAATCATTCAACTCTAACATCATTAAGACACAAAAATATTGAATAAATAATATATAATTAAGTGGATCAATATGGATTGTTCGATAAAATGAATTGGATTTAGGCCAAATTTACCAAATCTCTCTCACAAGAAGGCTTTAAATAAGGCTATATTTTCTATAGAAGGGACATTTGATAGTTATTAGAGCTAAATAACTCTATAGATTTTTCCAACAATCATTATTGATAACTATCATTAGCAAACATCACCACCATCACTAGACTTCCATCATTTGACTATTATCACTTGATTATTAACATCTAACCTTATAGTTGAGCTTTAATTGTCCATTTGTGGACACCTGATTTTTATAATCCCTACAATAGAAATCCAACAATTATTCTCAACTATGTAAAACCTCATATTCTTCAATTATGAGGAAAATATAATTCTTGTATTTTCTATTATATTTTGGATTAGTGAAATTGAGCTAGGCCTCATAGTTTTTTCCATTCTTAAGTTTTCCACATAAAAAAATTGAAATATCTCACAAATTTAATTATTGTGTGCTAGATTTTTATTCAATGCTAAGATATAAAGCACATATTATACTACTGTAAATATTTCAACACACACACACACACACACATATATATATATATCCCAAAAAAATTTCTTAGGTTTTCCACATAAAAAAATTGAAATATCTCACAAATTTAATTATTGTGTGCTAGATTTTTATTCAATGCTAAGATATAAAGCACATATTATACTACTGTAAATATTTCAACACACACACACACACACACATATATATATATATCCCAAAAAAATCCCAAGATTATTCATGTGTGTCCAATTAAATCCTAGAGCATCTCATTGCTTTAATTTAGTCCTATTACTATAAAAAATTGATTCAAAATGATCCCTCAAATTATAATTATGATATAAAATTGATCCTAATTTAGTTCCTTGACTTTATAAAATTAATTCAAATTTAGCCTCGAAGAGATCATTTTGGATCAATTTTATATAGTTGAGGGAACAAACTAGAGCAACACGAAACTCGGAACTAAATTGTTTGCCATGTACATATAGTCGGTATATATACATATAATGTTATTATCAAGTCAAGTTTGATCGAGCAAGTCTTTTCATGAGCAAGTTCTTCTTGACTACAACTTAACTTAATGTTGGGGATAAAAGTAAAACACCGTAATGAAACAAACAAAAAAATATAAAAGCAGCGGAAATAAAAGGACACAAGGTTTTAACATAGAAAAACCCAAAATCGGCAAAAAACCAAGAAGCCACACCTCACAAAGAAATCACTATGAAAATTGGGAGAAATAAGTACATATTTCTTTTCTCTCTCACCGTCTCATTGCTTCTCTCCTTTCTTGCATTGTTCTCACACTCAAAACAAAAAAGAAAGTCAAGTAAGTAACATCAAGAGATGCCACCCTTAAGAAAAACGAGAGAAAATTGTACAGTCCGCCTCACAGGGTTGCGACACTCAAACATTTAATCTCAATCCATCAAATGATGTTGCGGCACTCAAAATTGTAGCGTTGCAACACTATACAGTGCTATGACACTGTATCTAGAGTATTGCGGTGCTGACTCTAGAGCACTGCAGCGCCGACTCTAGATCACTGCGGCACTATACTCGCTGTCATTTCTTCCAACAAAATTGCAACACCGGGGCGCTAAGGTACACAGTATCGGGCCGTTGCATAAATTTTTTTTTTTTTTATTTAGGAAGAACCCCTTACATCCTCCTATCAAGCACGATAAACTAACTTGAGGTTCGAGGCAACATACAATCCGATTGATCATCACAATCAAATTTCACACAGAACTAATAATCTCCCTCTTGAAAACTAATTGCAAACAATTATTGTCCAGATCTGTAACACCAATCATAGTACATGTAGTGTGACTCACCCCTGCTCTCATCCTCCATAAAGACCAACTGAAGATACACATAGCTTCAATTTATCAACGGTCACTGCCTTCATCAGCATGTCTGCAAGATTCTTGATCGTGTGTATCTTCTCTAAAGATAATTGACCATCTTTTAGAAGCGACCTAATGGAATGATGCCGAAGCTAGATGTGCTTCGTCCTAGCATGGAATGTTGCATTCTTGGCAAGATAAATAGCACTCATGTTGTCACTATGCATCTTCTCATTCCTTTGTCTCTTGCCAAGTTTTGTAAAGAAACTTTGCAACCAAATCATCTCCTTGCTAGCCCCAATGATAGCAATATACTCAACTTTTGTGGTTGAGAGCACAATAATCTTCTATAACTAGATAACCCAACTCATTGCAGTCATTCCCAAAGTAAAAATATAACCTATTGTGCTCCTCTTACCATCAAGATCTCCAACAAGATCTTGATGGTAAGAGGAGCACAATTATCCGGACTCAGATCTTTCATTTCAAACTCTTTTTATAATTGTTCCTTCGGACATCTTATTTTATTCATATCTGACCCTACATCTAACTTGTAATCCACATACAAAAGCAGAATAATATATTAGTAATCAAAATGTATGAAAAAATAACAGTGATATGCCTAGCACTTTGTGTGTCCATTATCTGATATAAACCTGTCAAATATCCTATACCACTATCTTGGTACCTGCTTCAGTCCATATAAGCTCTTCTTAAGCCTACACACCAGATCTTCATTACTTGTGATCATATATTCCTAAGGATGCACCATGTACAACTTTTCATCAAGGTCACCATGAAGAAATGTTGTCGTTACATCCATCTGCCCTAAATATAAATCATCCACTACTACCATGCTTATTACAACTCTGGTTGAAAGTCATCTTCACCATTGGAGAGAAAATTTTAGTGAAGTCCACTCATTCCTTATGCTGAAAAACCATTAACAACAAGTCTAGCCTTGTAAAACTTGTTACCATCAGGTTCTTCTTTCAGCCTATAAATCCACTTGTTCTACAATACTCTCTTGCCACTTGGTAACTATTTACTCCAAGTATGATTCAACTCAAGTGAATGCATCTCATCATCTATGGCTTGCTTCCACTTATTTGAATCATTAACTTGAATGGCCTCATCATAACACTTTGATTCTCTATTATCTGTCAGCACTCGATAGCATAAGGAAGGAGAATACATTTGTATTGGCCTTGAGATTCTGTTGGATCTCTTAGTTTCAGTAGCAGGAGTTTGAGGTACTATCTGTGCTTCATTAGTTTTGTCTTCTTAATCATCATCATCATCCTCTATCTCAACAGATTTGGAAGAATCTCTGGGAGCCTCATTTCTATCATTGTATATTTCATTTTTATTCAATTTGACATGCCTGCTCCTGATGAATTTCTGATTTTGATCATCTCTGAATTTATAACCAAATTCATCTAAGCAATATCCAATAAATATACACTTGATAGATTTTAGATCAAGCTTACTCTTAGATCCTGCATCAATATGAATATAGATGAACAATAAAAAACTTTAAGGTGATATAAACTTAACAATTTTCCATTCCAGGCTTCCTCAGGTAACCCCTCATTCAGAAGAATTGAAGGACCATGATTGATCAGATAAACAACAATATTTACTACCTCTGCCCAAAACTACTTGGGTATACCAGCATGTAATCTCATGCTCCTAGCACGCTCGGTGATAGTTCTATTCATGCATTTTGCAACATCATTCTTCTATTGTGTTCTTGGAGCAATAAACTCATGCCTAATCCCATGCAAAGCACAATACTCATTGAACTTTTTATCACGATACTCGCCACCATTATCTAATCTGAGACACTTGAGCTTCAAACATATCTTAAGCTCAACTATGGCCTCTACTTCTTAAAAACATCAAACACATCTAACTTGTGTTTTAAGAAGTACACCCATACCTTCCTACTGCGTTCATCAATAAATGTGACAAAATACAAAAAAAAACCTCCTATAGAAGTAACCGGAGCAAAACCCGATACATCAATATGCTCTAACTCCAACTTCCTTGACTTGACCTTTGAACCAGCATTTAAAAACTTACCCTATGTTTCTTTCCATATATAGTCTTCACAAAATCGAAATTTATAAATTTTAAACCAAAAAATTTACCTCTAGTAAGAAAGTGAATGCATACTTTTTTACTCATATGATCAAGTCTTAGATGTCAAAGACCTCTATCAGCATATGAATCAGCATATCTTTTGTTGATAACATTCGAGGTGCCTTCAATACTGCCATAAGCTTTAACTATAGTCCATTTTGCCACCTTTCACAAATCTCCTGTGAGTCACATGGCCCGAGTTTGCAAGCTGACTCATAAAAACTAAGCTCCTCTTCAAACAAGGAACGTGTCTAACATTCTTGAATTTTCAAATTGACCCATATAGCATTATGATATTATTAACTCCTTATTCAACAATGTTGTCAGGCTTGTTGTGTCCTAGATAAACTTTACCAAAATTATATTGATCATAGTTCTTGAATGTCTCCTTGTTAGGACTTGCATGAAAAAAAGCACCTGAATCTATAACCCGAGATTCAAAATTGTCAAGAAATAAAATTAGAGAATCTGATTAATACTATTCTGCAGATACATTTGTAGAGTGATTTTGTCTTGACCTCTAGCACTGCCCTTCTTTGGAACTGTACATTCCTTCTTCAATTGATCCTTCTTTCTACAGCTCTAGCACATAATTTTGCTCTACCTAAAGTAGACTTTTCTCTCCTTGATGTAGATCTCCCTCTACTAGGATTTCTCTCTAAATCCCTTTTGATTGCTTCAACATTCAGAGCAGAATTTGAAGATTCACCGTTTATCCCCTTACAAACCTCTTCATTAAATACTAATCCCATAATATCCTCATAGTTCAACTTTGAACTTCCTGAAGAGTTACTCATAACAATAACAAGCCCATCTCAACTTTATGACAATGAAGATAATAACAACACTCTCACCTCATCATCAAACTTGATGCCAATTGAACACAATTAACTTATCACAGTATTCAGATTATTCAGGTGCTCTGTTATTGGAGTACTTTCCAACATCTTCGTGTTGAATAACTTCTTCATCAAGAACACTTTGTTTGAGGCTGATGGATTTTCATACATCTTAGTCAATGCGACTATGAGCTCGAAAGTAATCTTCTCATTTATAATATTGAATGCAACATATGAGAAAAGTGAAAGTCATATTAAACCTAGAGCAGTCCGGTAAAGAACTTCCTGCACCTTCATATTCATAGAATTCAATTTCTTGGTGATTCTTTCCAATGATAAATACAACTTTTTCTAATGCAACAAATCTTCAATTTGCATAATCCAGAATGCGAAGTTCGAACTATTGAACTTCTCAATCTTGTATCTTACTTCGTTAGTCATTACTCTCACTCGAACTAAACAACCAGGTTATGATACCATTTGTTAGGGATGGAAGTAAAACACCACAACGAAACAAACAAAAAAATTAAAATCAACGAAAATAAAAGGACACCAAGATTTCATGTGAAAAATTTTGAAATCAAGCAAAAACCACGAAGCCACACCACACTAAGAAATCACTATGAAAATTGGAAGAAATAAGTACATATATCTCTTCTCTCTCACTCTTTCCTTGCTTCTCTCCTCTCTTGCATTGTTCTTACACTCAAAACAAAAGAGAAAGTCAAGTAACACCAAGAGACGCAACTCTTAAGAAAACTGAGAAAGAAAATTGTCTAGTCCGCCTCACAGTACTGCGACGCTAGTTTGGAGCGATGCAACGCTCAAATCTCTAATCTCGGTTTGTCTAACAATGCTACGACGCTCAAGCACGAAGCGCTACAACACTACATAACTTTGTGGCGCATAATCTAGAGCATTGTAGAGCCTCGCTCTCAGTCGTTTCTTCCAACAAACTTTCCTACATCGTGGTACTCGGGAAAACAACGTCAGGGTGCTCGGGAATACAACCCCGGGGCGCTCGGGAACACAACGACAAGATGTTCAAGAATATAGCAACGGGGCGCTTAGGAACACAACGCCGGGGCGTTGACATACACAATGCCGGGGCGCTCAGGTACACAACGCCGAGGTTTTGCATACAAAAAAAATTTAGGTGGAGGACCCCACATCCCTCTAGTGAGCATGCGAAATTGAATTGAGGTCCACGGCAACAATACAATCCGATGTAATTAATTTATACAAAGTTAATTACAAATAATTTTCAAGTTATGCAAATGATGAAAATGAATGAAAAAATGTTAAAAACTTACTTTCTATTTTGGTATAGTTCATCATCCTCCAGGAGAAGGTAAATGTCACTTCTCCTCACAAATCCAATCAAAGTTTTTGTCACTCTTCCGATCACAGGGACTGCATCAAAATGATTTTCCCAAAGAATATGCAATGCGTCTGCAACTGTTTGATCACCAAATATGCATACAAGAGCACGATTCTTTTCAAATCTGAGCAAGATAAAAATAAGTTCAATAATTCTTAGCTATAATATTAAACTCTAGAGCGAGATTCAATGAGAAAAGGCTTTCCCTTACCCAAAATCAGAAATTGGCATGTCTGCAATTTGATCAAACCAATCTAGTCCACTCGACTGAAGAAGCAGCTGTAATACTGCATTCTAGCGCAAAAGAATATATTTACAATCTTCGAATATATAACATCCCTTTGACTCTTAGATCAACAGACTCTTAGATCAACATTAATATTTCATTGGATACACCACCCCAAACCAAAACCCACACACGCACTAAGCCTCGGCTGTAATTCAAAGCTGACTCCTGTGCATTTCATAAATAAAGAGCACTGATTTGTATTGACAGATACCAGATCTTACATTCGTCGCAAGCTTGCAAATGCCAACACAAACTTTGCAAAACTAACTCAAAGTTAAAGATAAGCTTTACTAAGGTTTACAAATTATACTTACAGTTATCAAAATAAAGCACATACCACTTTCGCCAAGATATTGGGATTTCAAAAGCGTTCCATGGCTTAACAAAATCAATTTCTAATGGTGCATATCCGTGGTCCTTAGCGGACATGTAGTTCCCAAGCATGTATATTTATGTATTTCCTTAATCATGGATTGTATTACCTGGGTGATAAAGCTGACAACACAAGAGTTCGATGATTCTACAACTGGTACAACCTTCAGCCTTCTATGTTTGGAGAAGAGTAATAAGACTCGAAGGAGAGAATCACCAGGGCTAGCGGGAAAAAAGGGCTCCCATAGGAAAAACTTGGCGAGCTCACCAACCTGCTTTTTAAGTAAGTGAACAGTATGTTAAGTCATAGTAAGATCAGATTTCAAGTTTTAAGAAAGTACAAGATAGATTAAAATTAAGGCACACATGGATTGTTATATGATTGTTTTGCAACATTCAATCCATCACATTTTATAAGAAGACATAACATCTAGTGGCGAAATTTGCAAAGGGAAAAGATTTGAAGAACGAAACAATAGTTGGGATAGAGTTCATGGTAAACAAATCAGTTCATCGTTTCTTAAGGAACTTCTCAGATTGAAACAGCACTTCAATGTTCAAACAAGTCCTTGAAATCGCTTCAAAGTTTTCCAAAAAAAAGAATCATGAAAGAATAAGACAATCTAGGTTAATACTCATTCAAGTCCATCCATAGCCACCCAGTTGCACAAAAGTTGAATTAGATCTTTCATCACGGAGGAATTTGGAAAAACCGAACCTTAGTCTGTCCAATCTGTGAAATTTGTTCCAACATCGAGAGAAAACCATGGCTGTCACTCTTTGATTCAGCACTGGCTTTATCAAACTCCTATAAAAAAAAAACTATGTCAACAAACCTTGCTGTCGAGAAAAGCTAACAATGAATGATTCTACTAAAAATGAAAAATGAATGTTCAAAGATTCTCCAACTCTCCCAAATAAACTTTTCATCCTAAACAGGCAGTTAAGGGAATAAAAAAAGGGATTAAACCGTTTCAAAGCAATCAACTTACCTCGAGCGACCACAGGACCATGCTGGAAAACTCAATGAACCCGATATCGCGGTCAATAAAATTACCCCGATCCGACGACACGGAATTAACAATGGGTGCGCCAAAGACATTTCTTTCATACAAAGATCTGATTGCATCTTGGATGCAATCATCGAGTTTCAGCTCCAATACTGCAAGGCTAAACCAATATCATTACACAAACAAACAAACGGACAACAAACAAACAGACAAAAAACACTCAATAGTTCAAAATCAAGAATCTCAGACCAGAGGTGTTGAGGAAGTTTGTAATGGGGTCGATGGAGATGTGATCAAGGAAAGATTGGAGGGCAGAACCAGAGGCCATTGAATCCCGACTACTAGTACAAACACAGGAAGCATCTTCAAATTGCGATGTCGGTGAAAGAACAATGACCTCCTTTTTATGCCCGTCAGTAGAGTCGTTCAGAATCGTGGATATGCTGCTGAAATCCATGGCCGTGTTCTGGCGAAGCAGTGCCTAGCTATCTGCTGCAAATTTTCGCAAACACCTTGCGCGAGTCCCGGTCTCTCCATTGCTACATTTGAGTGATTCTGGTCCAGGAAAGGTAGCAAGGCATGCAGTACGAGCCGTCGTGTTGCAACGCGTGGCAGGTTAGGATGCAAGTAAAGCTGGAAAGCTCTTCCACGTGGATTGATAGCAAATCATCGTTTTTGTTGGCATTTACATGCTTAACACAGAATTTTAATAATAAATATATTTTATTTTAAATAAATTAATTTATATTTTATTCTTCATTTTTTTATGGAATGAACACAAAATTACAACTTGAAAATACATATACTATTGGTTTATCAGAATAATTTAAGTCCTGACAATCTTTAAAAGCACATTTTGTGAAGCTGTTATTTTTTAGCATTTTATAGTGACATAGATGTAGTTAGATTTAAGCAATTAAATAGTTAAAAAATCATTTTTTTCCAACATAGAAAGGATTATAACACCGACCACAGTAGACGCCAAAATACATCAAAATAAAAGAAAATAAAGCAACCTAGATAAATCAGACAGAAAAAAATGCAATAAATGATTCAACAGTCAACAACGGACTCAGGGTGGCAGCCCCCTGCAACCAACCTGTAGTCAGGCACGGACCATCCATTAGTAACAACCACTCATTAACAACCCACACATGCAACCATCAAGCACAAGGGCACCACCAAGGTTGCCAACAAGTCCAGGCCAAAAGGGAGAAAAGCAGAGGGCCGCCTCATGATCGTCCTAAAAGTCAATAATGCCCACGACAAAGAAAGAGAGAAGAAAACCCAAAGCCTATTTCTTCTTCGATTTACTGTTCTATCTTTTACCTCTGCCACTAGAACTACACTTAACATCATAAACACGGGTCATCAAAATCATCACCCTCACCCAAAGAAGAAGAGGAAATGTTCTCATCCAACTCCAGCCAATCCTATTGAAGCAAAACAGAGTTATTCAAAGGGTGGGATACATAAGCTTTCAAATCTACATTAGACGTAACAGAAATAGGAATATCAACATACCCCACATTCCCCATCGAGACATTCACAGAAGGAGACACATTCGACTCAGCATTAACAGGTAAAACAGAAGTCAAATAAACAGCCGAACTTTCAACCTCCCATGCCACAAGCTCTAAAGAAATGGCGCCATCAGAAACAACCAACGCCCACGAAGGAGCACTAGGTAGATCCTCACCAGATATGACCAATCCCGGAAGCCACCTCATCCGAAAAATCACCAGAATCAACTACAGCAACCTCACATGAATGGCTAGCTATAAGATTTAGACCACAATAATTTTCACTCATAATTCCATTCACTCCATCACAACAAACATTCTTAGGCGGATCTAAAAAAGCGACAAAAGGAGCAAGCTCCTTCACCACTAGAACAGAGTCACTAAAAGCTATAGCAGAGTCCAATGTCACAGCATTAACCCCCAAATAATCAGCAACACTCCCAACAACAACACCAACACCAACACCAACAGGACTCAAAATATTAGCAGCATTGGCATTTTTCATCCTACATGTATCAAGGTCAGAAGAAGCCCCCACCCAAACACACACATCAGAAGACGCATGCACAAGAGCTAGTTCTGCAATGATAGGGGCAAAAATAATAGTGGTAGGGGGAAGGGAATTTGTAGGAACTGAGGGATCAATAAGATCCAAAGGAGAGTTCACAACTGGAATAAGTCAAGACACCACAAGAGGCTGAACAGAAGCAACAACCTGCCTTAAATGAGGAAACAGTTTAACACATTCAGACTTCTTATTCCCCGTAGATTTGCAATGAAGACAGTAACTTGGAAAATCCTCTAAAACAACTTTCTGAATGTATCCTAATTTCTCAAGGCCAAGCTAAACTGAATCAGGATAAGTTTTAGAAATGTCCATTTCCACAAGGATATGAGTAAATGATGGCCACGAACCCACAACAGTTGCATTGTCGATATGAAGAGGACGACCAAATAAAGGCCACATACCAAAAAGTATGCGAGGAGAAAAAAGATGACGGCGAAGCTCCGAAAAGGAAATCCAGATAGGGACAATCGAAAACTCCTCCGATAGGTCTTTGAATGACGTCCATTTAATCACTTTCATAAAATAACCAAAAACAAAGTATGATCTATGCACAAAAATCCTACCTTAGTTGAGATCATTAGAAAGTTTGATTAAGACATTGCTCTGATCCAAAAGAATAACAGAAAACTTACCTGATAATTTGAGGTTGAAAAAAAAAAACCTCCTAATCAAGTATAATGTCGGACGCCGCAATAAAAACACTAAAATGAAATCAAAAGGCTTAGCAAGATGAAGAACTTCATCCTCTGAAGTCCATAAAGTCGGCAAACCTCGAATCATAGTGACTTGCAGATCTGGAAACTCCTTAGACGCATCAGATCCAGACAAAACCTCCTTGAAAGATTATGAGCGATTCTTACAATCCAGAAAGCCAGGGTCTAAACGCTTAACAAAATTCATCATAGCACCAAAGAAAGAAAAAAAAAGCAAACAAAAACAACCAGACGAAAGAATGGACGGAGAAGAGACCAAAAAAAACTCCACTCAGCTCGAAGGCGCCGAAGGCGCCGGAGCGAAACCACCTTCAACAATGGTTAGGGCAAAAGCCCTAGTAGGACGAAATAAAGGAACCCGCCAGCGTAAGAACTTCTATGTATCATGACCATCATTTTAAGTAATTCAATACTAGAACACTCACCAGAGACTCATAAGGGTCAGTCCAATTGTGTTGCATTATAGAGATAGTGACTATATTAAACTGTATCAAAGTTCTAATCTGTTGTGTTATATTTATTGTGATTGTCTTTAATGTATTACTGCAAAATATTATAATTGATTTCATTTAATGCTAAGATTCTTATTGTAATTTTATATTATACAATGTTAATCTTATAATTTGTTGTGTTATAGCTAAGATTTTGAAAATTGAATCAAATATTGAACCAAAAGAAAAAGAGGGCGAAGGTTCAAAGTTTCAAATAAGATTGATTGTAGGTTTCAAGCATTGAAAAGCAAGACGAAGAATTACATGACCTTTTAAAGAACATGGTTTGAATAGGTTTGCCCATTGTCTGAATCTAGTTCAAATATAGTTTGAACACAGTTCGTATGTGGTTCAAACATTGTTTAAATAAGTTTTAAACTAACAAGGTTTGAAAATCATATTACAAATTTGTATATTGTTTGAAACTATTTGCAAATCTAATGCTTGACCTTATGTTTAAAAAGGATGTTCAAATCTTATTTGATCAAGGACCGAGACTTAATTTAAGGTTCAAATTTTATTCGATTTCAAGCATAAGGTTCTCCTTTCATCCCCTTCATATTGTAACCTAAGACTATTGACATTAGAATGGACAATGAATGCATTCAAACTTAAAATAAAAATAAAATAAAACAAAATTATCGATGGAAGTGATCACTATGAAACCTTACAATATATGGACCACTTGATGCATAGAGCATTTTATATAGAAAACTAAAATAAGTAAAAAATGATGGGGCCTTGTCCAGTTAAATGATTGTACTAGTATTTTTTATTGGTTGCAAATGATACCCTTTCTTGTGATTGGAGAAGGCATTATATATTGTAGTAGGCATACAATGTTTATATTTTATGATTGTGAAAGTTGGGGAGAAATTTAGCATTGGTGTTTTTTTAAATAACATATTATTTGTTCAGTTGTACCTATTTGAAAGGATACCAAGGAACAAGAAGTATATCATAAATTCTAGTGCTAACATGGAGAATCATAGTTAATGTTGAAGGCATGCTTCTATCTTTCGAGCGATGACAAACATTGACATTATTGGCAAAGACGAGTGATGAAGTTAGTGAATGTTAGTATAACCATGTGATAATGGTTAGAGGAACATAGTAAATGAATAGTGGTTGAAAGACAATAATCAGGATATGAGAGGCAAAGGATTTCCATCGGGCAATAATAGTCGAAGAACTATAGTTTGGTGACGACAATCTAATGATCACAATCAAGCAGTGATGGTTGGAGGGCCATAATTGGGTGATGGGGTCGGAGGATTGAAATAGGGTGATGGCTTTTAGAGGACTAAAGTCAAGTGATCTGTATCAGAGAACCATAGTTGGGTGATGGTAGTTAGAGGATCATATTCAAGCATTGTTAGTCATGAAACCATAATAGAGTGACAATGATTGTAGAAACATAATCGAGCAATGATGTTGAGAGGATCCAAGTTAAGCACTGATGGTCTAAGGACCATGATGGAGTGATGGTGGTCAAAGGACCATACTTAGCCGATATTATTCAGAGGTTCATTATTGAGAAACAATGGTTAAAGGGTCATAATCGAGCCATGGTGGTTAGATGATCAAAATCAGATGATGGTGGTTAGAAGATCATAGATGTGAATGGTGGTTGGTAGACCATAGTAAGATAAAGGTGGTCGGAGGATCATAATCGAACGACAAAGGTTGGAGGATTATAGTTTGATGATAATGGTTGGAGGGTCATAGTCATGACATGGTGTTTAGATAATTCTAGTTGGGTTGTGGTGGTTAGTGAATCATAGTTGAGTAATGATCGAGGATCAACGGACTGTAGTTTGTAATTGTGGATGAAGGGCCATCGTTAGATGATGGTGATTAGAGGACATTAATTAGGTAATTGTAGTCGAATGATTTTAGTCTGGTGACTGTAGTTGGGTAATTATAGATGGATGAGAATGGTCGGAGGGCCATGGTCAAGTAATAGTAGTCGGGATATTGTTGTCTAGCGATGGTGGTTATGAGATCGTAGTTAGATGATGATGGTTGATAGATTGTTTTGGAGGGTACTTGTTGGAGAATTGTAGTTGGGCAATTGTATTGTAGCTGAGTGACGGAGGTTAGAGGATAAACAATAGTGGTATGGTGATAGTAGTCAAGCAACATGACATGGTCAAAGGTCTGAAGTTGAGAGATAGTGGTTAAGTGAACATACTTGAGTTACCATGGTTGAAGGACCAAAGTTTTGGTAATGTTGGTCTGAGGATTGTTGTGGAGTTACTATGGTTTAATGGTGATGGTGGTGATTAGGAAGTGGCACAACGATAATGGTCGAGAGGTAGTACAATGGTGCGGTCATATGGTGGTTTGATAATGGCAGTCAAGCAACTGTCTAACAACGATAATTAAGTGGTGGTTTAATTGTGGTAATCACATGATGGTCTATTGGCGATGATTGGGCAATTGTTCAATGATAATGGTCATGCAATTGCCCGACAACGATGATCAAGCAACGGAGCTCCAGGATTCTTTAAGTTTTTTAGCTCTATTAAATCTCAAGTCAAAGTCTTATCCCCCCTTCATACTCACAACAATTGGTATTATAGCCTGTTGAGAAAGGAGGATGTCGATGTAAAAATTTTAGAAAAAGAAATTCACTTATGAGAATGATTTAGCCTTTTGCATATCAAAATGAAAGTGCTATTGGTTTATCATGATCTTTTAAATGTCATCACCATTGAAGGATTTGTTGTAATGACTAACAGAGCAAAAGCAATAGTGCTGCAACTTAATTTCCTTTCACTTGGTGATGAAGTGTAAAGGAAAATTGATAAGGAGGAATCAACAATTGAGGTATGACAAAAGCTTGAATCTCTATGAATTCAAATAGTCTAAAATTATTAAATTTCATCATTATTAAGATATTTAAATGCTAAAAGAAGAATCAATATTCAAGGGAATCATATAAGCCATTTGATAGGTATTTCAAATTTTAACTATATGTATGGGACATACCACTGAAAATATTATAAGTAGATCTCTAGTGTCTACATGAAGCCTGTGGCTTATTTAGAGATCGAGGATTTTTAGAAGTTTACGAGAAGAACAATAATTTAGAACAATCAGTAATTTAGGGCAACAGGCTGGAAGTGCAAAATAAAATTGGGATCTGAGTACAAGAATTTAATTTAATTTATCTTGAGAGAAGTAACTATAGAAATAAAATTGGGATCTAAGCCGTGCATAGAGCTTTATTATAGATAATTCAAAATGACAGAGAATCAACTTACAACATGCCAAATGCCTATTTATGAACCCATTTCTACGAACTTTGAAAAAACTCGGTACACCTCGGTATAGGCGCGATTTTGCCTACAACCGGATGTTCCTCTGCATCCGATTGGAGGACGTAATAATTGTTCCATTTCTACATAGCCAACCAAATAGTAGGCTTAAACAAAACAAGTTATATAAATAGCAATGTGTACTCATATTCTAAAAAGCATATAATCATGAAAGGTAATCAGTAAAAATCATTACTGATCAACATACCCAAGAAACCATATACCATAATAAATTAAGGCTTCGTTTGGGACTGCTTAGTTAATGTTTCGTAAAATAATTTTTTAGTATAAAATTTTTTTAAACTAAAAAATTTTTTTAATAGAAAATTATTTTAAAAAGCAATAAGAAAGTCGTAAGACGTCCCAAAGGAAACCTAAATCAAAACCATATATTCAACAAAAAATAAAAAATATATCCGAAAAGAATTTTGAAAATTTAAAGTATTTAAAACTTTACCTTAAGTTTTGAATGTTAGTATATATAGAAATAAAATATAATACTAAATAAATCAACTCTTGAGATAATGAGTTAAGTTGGGGTTGGTTCATTAGCTCTTTGAATTCAACACAAAATTTTTTATTTATATTGAAAAAATTTTTGTTTATTGTGATTTGAATTTTTTACCTATTTCCACTAAATAGAGTGGAAGAAAATTTGACTAGGATCTTTCCATGCAATGCACAAAGTTTCTTCGCCATTTGATGAAGAATGTCTACAACAAAAAAATCAATGTTATAAAAAAGAATATGATATTTTAGTTTCATTAAGTTGTTCAAGAGTTGTGATTCTCAGTATAGTTCAATGATGACCTATTTTATGAATCATGTATTATGATTCGATCCAAGTCATTAAAGTGTAGCACTAGAAGCATCAAAAACACTATATTACAAAAAGGGTCTAACCACTTGGGTTCATTCCAGAAAAAAACTATCATTAAGTGTAGTAGACCTATCACCATGAGCAAGTTGAAGACCCTAAGCTAGAGAGTTTTATTTATGTTTTTTTACTTAATTATGAGTGTGAAAACTTTATTTGGTATTGCAATGGCATAAATTTAAGACTTAGTATTTGAATTATGGATTTTGTGTGTTCAACGAATAATAGAATTAAAGGCAATTAAATAATTTAATTAAGTGATTCATGCATAGAGTGAGTAGTTGGCCAAGCCAAGTTGCTAAGAAGTGTAAAAGCAGACCAAGCATGAAAGTATGGAGAGTTTATAAAGACTCTTGTTACATCCTAGAATATTCGTAGCGATAGAGAAATATAAAGTTTAACGTGTTAGCTTTGTATGAAGATCCATCACATAATCAAATAAAAGAGAGAGTGCAACATTTATAAGAGACACCAGAGTTTTACATGGAAACCCCTAAAAAGAGAAAAAGTCAAGGGGCCTGGCACGATTTTGAATGAATCTAGTAGTATTTGTAGTTTATTAAAAAAGTGGCACATCCTTAGGGGGAAGGCCTTGGCTTGATGTGGCAAATGAACATCATAAAGTGTGTATTACATAGTGAGAATTGAAGAAACAGTATTGTCATGTTTGTTTGGTTAGCAGGTCCATGGTCGATGGGCGACGGAGGTTGGAATGATCATAGTTGGGTAACGATGGTCGGAAGGACCATAGTCGGCAGATGATGGAAGTCAAAAAGACCGTTATCAAATGATGGAGATCAGAAGGACCATAATCTGACGATGGATATCAGAATGTTCATAGTCGGTGGGCGACATTGATTAGATAGACCGTTGTCTGGTGACAGAGGTCAGAAGGACCTTAGTCGATGGGCGACATTGGTCAAAAAGATCGTTGTTTGGAGGACGGAAGGATCGTAGTTGACGACCGATGGAGGTTGAAAAGATCGTGGTCAGGTGATGGATGTCGAAAGGATCATAATTTGAAGATGGAGGTCAGAATGATCGTAGTCGGTGGACGACATTGGTTAGAAAAATTGTTGTCTGACAACGGAGGTCGGAAGGTCCTTAGTTGACGGGCGACATTGGTCAGAGAGACTGTTGTTTGGAGGTCGGAAGAACTGTTTATAGTTAGTGGCATGGTGTAAATCCAAAGTCAGTTGGTGGCCGGATGGAAGTTCGGCGTCAGTCGATGCCCGTGCAAAAATCCGGTGTCAGTCGGTGGCTTGGCGGAAGTTTAGCGTTAGGCGACAGTCGATGGTCTAACTGTGGTTGAGGAAGAGTCTAGTGGTAAGAGAGCTCTAGTTTCTTTTTCCTCCTTCGCTTCCTTGCTTCCTTGCTTGGGTCCCCCTTCCATGAGAAATAAGGGATCTATTTATAGTTTTATGATAGTGGCATAATCGGTAAATAGAAGGGATATCAAGGGTATGCTGAGAGTGGTTTGAATGGACGACTGATATTAATCCCCTTGATTGTGGGTGTTTGAATGTCTTAATGATATCAGAATCCAACAATCTTATGCTCGTTGGATTTGTCTCGTCGAGCCACTCGATTCTACTATAAGCATGTTATGTTTGGAAATTGTTTGGTCATCAAATTTATTGTTTAAACCTTCCAAAGACGCTTTGAGTTTGATATGCACCCATTTGGGCTTGGATTGAGTCGAATTTGGTGTCATGGATCCATCTTTTCGAGACGTTCAGTTCAACTATATGTTTGTTGAAATTGAAATTCATATGATTCTGTATTTAATTTTGTAAGTTTTCCATTTGATTTTGTCTCAAGATTCATGCCGATCAAGATAATTTTTTTTTTATGATATCAACTCTTATGAAGGATAACAAGCTACTTTAACCCTCACCAAGTGGAGAAATTATTACGTGCGAGTCCGGACACAGAGTTACGACCTGACTCCAATAAAAACCTAACACGTGTCCTTGTACACAGTGTGTATAAATTTTGTACACAATGCGTACACATTATGTACATTATGTACATTATGTATGTAAGTTTATACATATTATATACATAATTTTGTTATTTATGCATAGTATGTACAGTTGTACACACTATGTACAAAGACGCATGCATATTTTTATTTGAGTCCGGACATATTTGGACTCCGCACATAATAATTTCTCTGCCAAGTGGGCTCTCCAACAAGCCACTCCACCAACACCACACGATATGGAATGGATACATTTAAGGCATTTGTGAACTTGAAATAGCATGTATATAGTGGAAAGGCAAGAGCACCCTATGTCACTATTTGTTAGCTTGGGGCAAGTTGACACTGGTTTGGGGAAAGGTGACACAATTTTTTTTTTTTTTTTTTTTTGACATTTAGGTCATTTAAGTCAAATTCACACACACAACGCATACACAAAGACTAGAACTTTAAACCTTTTGGTTTGGTTGACACAATAAATGAGTTGGTTCAAAATGATTTGGCGAATATGTTGGCAGGATGGAGATTACCCTGAACTGGTTGGTAAAGTGGGCGTTCAGCAAGTATTCGATGTGCTGGATGGAGATCAGCACCACACTTCCTCTTCGTCAGGAGGCTCCTCTTCTACTCCACTCCGCCTTTCCGCAAGTACGCAGATCCTCGAACACGGTGAGTCTTTCTTTCCAGTTACGAATCTCCCGCTTCAAAATTTGAATCAAGAAAGATTTCTTGAAAGGGTTACTGCCTAATTCGTCGAGGCGTCTTCTTGCTGAGCTTTGATACCAAATGACACGGGAATATGACTCCAAATTGAAGAAAACAAAATAGAAAGAAACAATGAAGATGAACAACCACCACACAGAGATGTCACCATTCCAGGATACACAAACAGAACTCAGCTCTGTAAATTCTCTCATTTCTTTTTCAAAAGTTTTCTTTACAAAAAAGGGTATATATACCACGTAAATTGCACAGGACAAGTTACAACCTTCATGCTTATAACCTTCGAAGTGATTATATGTGCTATACAATGCTGAAATTAAGAAAACAGAAACCGAAATTTGCTGCAGCTACATATCTGCCTTTCTATTTAGATATCACATGAATATATAACTGTACACTGACGCGTTAAATTATTATACAATTATGTTATCCAACTTTTAAGACTTCGAGCACCTAATAATTTGTGACACACAGACATCAATTTTAGTATTCTAGACTTTAGCAATGAAGCGGTTCGCAGGCGCATTATTAATTTTTGATTGATCAGCGATAAGACTGGAGTAGGCGCCACAGTAGAGAAACAATCTTCGGTACTTTCACAAGAAGGTGCGTTCAGATCCCCACCTCCTTCATGTTCTTCTATATAAGAGAGAGTAAAGAAGGCCTTTTGAAGACCAAGATTGCTCCTCACAAAGAGTAAGGTAAGGATGATTAGAGTTACTCTTGTAGGAATTTTCCTTAATTTTCTTTTGGATCACAATCAGCAGGCTCAAGCAGCTGGTAGCTTCATCGGGACAAATGGAGTCCATTTTGTGCTTAATGGAAATCCATTCTTTGCCAATGGGTTCAATGCATATTGGCTCATGAACATGGCATCGGATCCCTCTCAGAGAAACAAAGTTTCCATTGCCTTTAAAGAAGCTTCGATCAATGGACTCACTTTAGCCAGAACTTGGGCTTTCAATGACGGTGGTAGCAATGCCTTGCAATACTCTCCTGGATCTTACAATGAACAAATGTTCAAGGTTCTGGAGATTTTGAAAGACTGATCTCTTCTTCTTCTTCTTCTTCTTCTTTCCCCCTTCTTTATTTTTGTTTTGCTTGGGTGGGTTAAAAAAAAAAAAAACTTGATTTGCTTTGCTTTGATTTAGGGCTTGGATTTTGTGATTTCTGAGGCAAGGAGGTATGGCATGAAGCTTATTCTTAGCTTCGTGAATAACTATGACGACTTTGGAGGGAAGAAGCAGTATGTGCAGTGGGCACGGAATCAGGGAGAGAGCATTGGGTCTGATGATGAATTCTTTACTAATAATGTTGTTAAAGGATATTACAAGAATCATGTTAAGGTATGCACACATTCAAACCAGATTTTTTTTATTTGCTAAAGTGCTCTCTACTGTGATGTTTTTTTAACCCTTTTGTGCTTGGTTGGTGGGGTGATATGGAATGTGCCCCAACCACTGTTTGACTAAGGTATCTGGAATTTTAATAAGAGAGAAAAGAACCGATTAGGTGGAGTGATTATTTATTATTTTATTATTTTATTATAATAATTATTTGAATCACAATTACTCTCTTCTTTTCATAATAAATGAGCCAGTTTGTGAGCCAATTCAAATCTAAAATTAAGATCAAACTCGATTAATTAATCAAGCTAAGCCTAAGTTACAAATGACGCGAGCTCTCAACTCATTTACGCCCCTAAGTTTGTTAACATAGACATCTAATTTATGAATAATTACTAAGGAAAATGCCTACCTATGGTGCTTTCTCATTTTGTTAGAGGGATCAAAATTTCCAAAAGTTATACTTATATCATTCTCCTTGGAATTTATATTTTATTTTACGTATTATTGGATTGCCAGTGTGCCTATTTGGGACCCTGAACATGCTTCAATAACTTGTAAAATCTTATGTACATTTGCCTACTTCGATAGAGATTTTCAAGCTGTATAAAATACTTCCTATTCTTCTCTTAAAAAAGTTATGCAGTAAGATATCTTTTCATTCCTATTTTCTCTCCGACATCATTGCAACTTTCAAACATGCGCATTTTCTTATCTTTCTTTTTGTGTTTTATCCTTAGTTTCTCATGTAAGTCTTCATTTTTTATCTTGTCATCCTACTAATATTTTTGAAAATTCCAGATTCGTTCAGCAATAAAATCGTTTCATATTTTTATTTTGTTTTTATCACAAAGAATCACATACCTTTTGTTGTTCTTGGTACATATATCATTTTGAGCTTGTCTTTTTCATCTTTAGGAAATTTTAATCTGCTTCAAAATTTAAATACTACAATTTGATTCTAATCACTCTACAACCTTACCTTGCAAGAAGACCTTGCTCACACGACATAACACCTTAACTGGAGTTGCTTACAAGGATGACCCCACAATTTTTGCATGGGAGCTCATGAATGAGCCCAGATGCCTTTCAGATATGTCTGGGAAAACTTTACAGGTAGCAACCACTTCTTTACTATCTCGTTGGCTTTTATGTGCTTTATAGCTAAACTTTTAAGATATTAAATTTCCAGCTAATCCTAGCCATGAAAAGATTAACTTATTTATCAGATTGATCAAAGCTGTCTATGAAGCACATTCTTTCTTATTATCACTTAGCAACTGTTTCTTATGCATGCTAAGGGAATTCTATCTTTTTTTTTTAAAACGAAGCCTCTATCAAATCCCATATAGTATTGCATGTTAGTTTGTTCTCAGAACCAGTCTGGCCACAAAGATCTAGAATAATGTTGTTCATCACTTGAGAACAGTGCCATAACTATATTTTATTTGGGTAGAAAGGATAAAAAAGCCGTGATTTTACCTTTTAACATTGAATTCATCTTTCTTAGAAGGATAGAAAATTTTCCTAAGTTATTTTATTTATTGTTTGTTGGTTACATTACTAATTACAGATTTACGAACTCCATGTATAGAGCAATTTTAAAACTAACATGGTGCCTAAACTCGATCTTGAGACCTATACCCTTAGAAGCAGGAGAGCTTGCAACTATGTTAGAGCTCTTTGGTTGCTTTGTATTCATCTTTCATCAGCATGAAAGAGAATTTATTCCTTCTTGAAAGAAAACTAGCAATGCTTGGTCGTCTTTGGTTTTTCTTATATGAACACTTGTAATTCTTGAAAACTCAAACAAATCTGTCCAAAGGAATTTATTATTTTCTGTCTTTCGAGAAGAGATGGGACAGTTCTAAAACTCAAAAAATGCCTCTGATAGCTGGTAAACAGCATGGCATTCCCCTTTGTATGGAAAATTAATTACTAAGTTGATAATCTCATATATTGCATGAGCTATACTCGCACTTATTCAGCTATTGCTTTTTAATTCCAGGCATGGATCACTGAAATGGCTGCTCATGTAAAATCCATAGATAGAAATCACTTGCTTGAAGCTGGTTTGGAAGGATTTTATGGGCCCTCAACACCTTCTGAATTGCAAATAAATCCTGCTGGGTTCCAAGTGGGAACCGACTTTATCGCCAATAATCAGATTTCAGGAATTGATTTCGCCACACTCCATTCATATCCAGACCAATGGTAAGATTCTATCCTAACATAATAAATAACAACGTTGATGCGAATGAGACGTATCAATCCAACCTGCACAACGCTTCTTTTATATTCTTGGATCATTTAAGCCCAGTAGTCCTCTATCATTCATTTGAATGAAAGCTTTGAGCTCTAGCAGAACGATTGCATTGCTTCTTTGTTGATGAGCCAGAAGAAGCAATGGCTTTGATTTCAAAATTTAACATTTTATCCTGCAATTCTTCTTCATTGCTTTTGTAATTGATCTTTTTCGCATTATTAGGATTGCAAACTCCAGTGATCAATCCCAGCTTCAATTTTTGAACAACTGGCTTGATGCTCACATAAAAGATGCCAGCAACATTCTTCATAAGCCGCTTCTTGTAACTGAGTTCGGCAAATCCTGGAAGGATCCTGGGTACAGCAGATCCAAAAGAGATGCTCTTTTTCGAACAGTCTACTCTAAAGTATACTTTTCTGCAAGAACAGGAGGAGCAGCAGCAGGCAGCCTCTTCTGGCAACTCCTTGTTGAAGGACTGGACTCATTAAAAGATGGATATGAGATTGTACTGAATGAAACTAAGGTGAGAATTATATCTAGACCGTGCCAGCAGCTTTGGCACTTTGTAAAATTGTTAGCAAAGAAAAGGAAACATTGTGAGGCTAGACAACGCAAAGGCCATGTGAAAGCCTGCAGCGGGTGGTAGGCCTAAAGTACATGATGACCGAGGTTCAGTTGTTTCTGCTCTTAAAAAAAATGCACTTCATATCATTCTATTCTTATATTTGACAGTGATACCATTTTAATGCAGCTAGTATTTCTCTTTAAGATGCTTTCAATCACCATTGGAGAAGAAATTGTTGCTTGTTGCTTTTGAATATATGAACAATTGAGAGTTCTTCTTAGATAAGAACTATGTTATCGAGTACAATTAATTTGAGATGCCTTTGATTTTGTTACTCTGTTTTGCTAACAGTTGATGGTGAATAAGGATTGCTTGTTATGAACAATTTTTCTCCTTTTGGCAACACATTTGCTGCTAACACGAACGATTATTATTCTAATTGCGCATGTTAGTATGAATAATTTACTTTCTAGTTGGCTAACACTGGTTGAAACTTACTAAGTTTTAAGAGGGGTTTAAAGCTTAAGAAGGTGATAGAAAGAGAGGTGATTGATTGTTATGAGAATGAATAAATTACTGGTTGATAAAGTGAGATTTTTGGTTGAATTAGCTTTGAATGCATTCCACACAATTACAGAAGTAAAAGAAACAAATGATACATAATTTCTTTTAAGGAAAATTAAGAAAAGGAAAAAAGTATAAGGCTTAACTCATTTTAAATAACTTCTATTACTAGTATATTAAGTTATAAGAAAAAGATCAAAATGATCCATCAACTCTTTGTGAGTGATCAAAATAGTCCCCAACTATTTTGATGGAGTCCTCAAGTCTTTAAAAAGGGGTCAGTCTATTTTTATATTTATTTTAGTGTAATGATGACGGGAGAGAGTTCTAACGAGATTAGGTTTCGGTTGAATTTTCAGAAGGCATATTAGGTTTTAGATAACACACTACCCAGAGATTTCTCATTTTGTGAGGACTTTTTTATCTGAGTTCTAGTTTCTTATATGCGCAAGCCCCTATAGTTAATTACCCCTCCTAATAATAAGAGAGAATTTTCGATTAAGGCTAGTTATTAAAGCGGTCACATATGTTATGAACCTTTTTTTTTTAATTTTTTTACATATGTTATGAACCTATCGTATAATAACAATAGTTTTAGGGTTTGAATTTTTTATTTGAATTTTGAAATTTAAGAATTTAAGGTTTATCAACATAAACTTAAAACTGATGGTGGGGGTAATGATGACGAGCCCAATCAAGATCTCATGGTTCTGTCATCCCGGACTACCATGATCCCTGATATACTTAGTCAGATGAGGTAGTCGACCCAACCTCACAAAAGGTATCTTATCGACAGCCATGTGTTGCTTCGTCCAAGAATACCTTGTAGACATGGGTTAGTATTTGTCTAAGGGGATATATCTGAATCCACCTTAGCTGACAGAGGACTTTATGTCCATCGAATATACCCTATGATTCATAACTCAAGGATTTGAAGCCTTTAGGGAACATACGGGCTTTGGCCGTGATTGTAATATAATGGTGCCATTTTGCGGCAAAATCACTCGATCAGATCTCACGTGCCATGTCCCTGCTGGTAAGAGATTATTTGAGGATGAATCATAGTGATACACCCGACACACATTCGTTCTTTGTGAGCTGAGGTTAATTTCAAATTTATCACCCCCGACAAACGGTTGCGAAAGGTGGATGATTTTTTGTTTCAGTTTTAAGGTGATTTATTTCTTTTCAGAGATTTATACTTTTGTTGGATTTGAGATTTGACCCCTTCGGTTGAAATTTTCTGTCAACATGGCCATCATCGGGGTGACATTAAGATCACTTGTATTTTCGTAAGATTTTGAGGCGCATTTTATACTTCAAGTAATGTCAATGTTGACCTCCATTTTCTCAAACCTTGGGTCAAAGGGCTGACCTGGTCAAATTGATCAAGTCAGGCCCTAAGACCACCTTCTTTAGGTTCAATGGGTTAGACCAAGTCTCTTGAGCTCAGACCCATGCCTTGGGTCAACCTGGTCCAAGTCAACCCGGGTTGACCCAAATTGACCCAAATATCTTCTTCTTGATTCAGATCTAATTCTAAACTTCTCAACCTCAATTCTCACCCCCACTGAACCTAATGGACCAGACCCAACCCATTAGGCCTAGGCATGTACCTTTGGTCAACCTGGTTGGCCAGGTCAACCTAGTTTGACCCAATTAGCCCCATTGGGTCAAATTAAGTTCAAATTCAATCCAAGCTCATCCTTGGCTCAATCCCTTTACTCTATGGACTTAAATGACTAGGTTGACCAAGTCAACCCAAGTTTTCCTTGGTCAAAATTGACTTATTTAGGTCAATGTAAACCTATTCAATGCATTTAATCATTCCCTCTTGGTCTCTTAATCAAACCATGGCCAAAATAGCCTGACATCCCTTTTCAAGTAGGGTATAAGCTCATGTGCATTAGTTAGGTCATAGGTGTTAGTATTGAGTATAACATTGGGTGTCTCGTAGTATACCTAAATAGTGGATAAGTTCCTTCTCTTCAGGGACTATAAATCTTACTTAACCACGTCACACATATGACGTCACTTCCATCTTTCCCCTTCATATGCTTGGAGTGTGTGATCTTCTTTCTCCCCTCAATGCCTTAGTCCCTCCAGATGTTGGTATGAATCCTGCATGTTGACTAAACCATTTGAACCCTTTCTTTCCCTTTGAGTAGGATTTTCTAGTCTCCCCTTTGTGTAACAATCCATTATCCGGGAAGAATAATATTGAATCCTTAATCGAGAGTTTTCTCGAGCCGTAGGCTTGAGATGTAATTAACCACAGGGGCTTGCGCATGTGGGAAACAAAACTTCACCATCAAATAAACCCCACTGGAGTTGATGTATTGGGTGGGGGAAACCCGTTATTTTGATCAGGTCGTATATATTACTATCTATCATGGTGCGTAGGCGAAAACCGCTATCCTCAATAGTTAGTCGTATGTATAATATAATCTGTCATTCTATTGGGCCTTCTGTAAGGAGCACGGAGGCCTGCAATCATCTCTATCCCTCGAGATGGTGCGGTCGTATACCCTCTGCACTCTGCAGTCGAGCGGTGTTCTTTCTGAGGTCCACAGGTTTCTGGCGACCACGGTGAGACTCGTTTCTCTCTCCATCTTTGGATCTTATATTGTTCTTTCTTGTGTGTACTTTATAATTGGTACTCCTTAGATAAGGTTCGTCCTACTCTTAGTTAGGATTTGTTTCTTAGTTAGGTTTCCTGCTTAGCTTGGGTGGTTCCTTTCCTTCCGGCCTTCTAGGTCATTCCGTACTTATCGATTCTTTTCTTCCTGTCGGGTTTCTGTGTTCGCTCGGCTCTCTCACCTTGAGACCAACGAGCAGACCCCGACGCCTTCCTACCTTTCATAGATACTTGATACCTGAGGGTGGATTAGTTGTTGATAGTAGCTTAGATGAGGAAGGAGACTTCCGACGTCAGACTACTAGCAAGTAATTACTACCTTAGGTTGGATTTAATAACCTAATTGTATTTAACATATACCAAATGATTTTTTGATTGGTGATTGTATGATTTAAATTTGACTTTTAAAATAGCTTTTGGATATAATATAATCACAATCATTTTAGAAATCATTCTTCATCACCATTTTATTTTTTTTATATCATGCGAGGATCTTTTAATTGTTTAAAATTATGTCCAAGTCTTTGGTTCAATCAAGTCCAATTTCATTTAGTTTTAAGTCACTTGCTTTCACTGAAAATTTTGACAGCCTTCCGGCATCCTCTCCCTGGCGCCAAAAGGTAAAGAGTGACTCGACTCGGCCAGAGTGAATTAACAGCGAGGAGATTGGTTCTTCAAGACTTTAATCCCTCTGTCGGATAAGCTTGACGACTGAGAGCTTCGGGGGACCGGATAAACCCGGGACTTCCTTCAAATTGCTAGTTTTCATATCTATTTAAAAATCCTCCTTTTTTATTTAATTAATTAGAATATCAATTGATTAATAATATGATTTTATTTAAATTAGATTATTCAATTTATTGATTATTAATTATTGATTTAATTAATTGAATATGTTTTTTAATTTTTCCAAAATTTTGGAAATATAATATACTTATTATAATAAAATATAATAATATATTATTATTATTATATATGTATTATATAGAGAGAGGGAGGGAAAAAATCGGGAGAGAGCCCGATCGGGCGGAAGCCACGCACGGCGAAGGCTAGAGTCGGCTTCGCTGGCGGCGGCGTCTCAGGCGGGAGGTAGGCGACGTCGGCTCAGGCGGTTGACGGCAGGAGCAGGTGTTGGCAGTTTGTGAGAAGATTGGAGGCTGGCTAGGGCACGGTTTAGCCTCGCCGTGCAGAGGAGTCGGTGGCTAAAAGCATCGGTTGTCGGCTTAGGCTTCTGGTGCAGGAGATTTGGAGGCCGGAGCAAGAGATGTAGGCAGTAGGTGGTTGGGTCGGACTCGGAGAAGGAAGCACGGTCGCGAAGGTCGACGGGCTTCAACGGGAATAATGAAATGTAAGTTTCGAAACTTGATTTCTTCCTTCTCTGTGTGCCTCTGGTTCTGAGAGCGTCTGTGTGCGTGAGAGAGCCGAATGAGAAGAGGGATCGTTTTTGTGTCGTGAGAGGTGGTAGTTTTGAGCGTGATTTGAGATCGTGGGTGGTTTCGGTCCGATCGTGGTAGTTGGGGTCTGTGAGTCTCCGGCAGTTGCAGGTCAACAACTCCGTGGGTTCTACAACCTCAAAAAAAGGGATAAACTTTAGCTGGTTATCAATCACCTCTATGGGTTCTACAACCTCAAAAAAGCATTACATCAACATATCTTAATGCAAAATATATTATGATGAATATCAAGGCTTATGAATTTATGATGATATTAGTAGAATTCATAATATTACATATGTTACAAATCTTGACATAAATTTAGGAGTTTTGAAAGTCATTCTGATGGATTTTACATTTGGATAGCCTGAAACAACTTTTTTGTTGACAATCTCGCCATCAGGTTGTCGGTATCATCATATTGTATGTCATGTTTAAGGAGTTCGCTCAGTAGAAGACTCAATTCTCTTCATAGTGGTGAAAACTAAATTGACATAAAATAATATATTGGAAGTCCATGTAGTAGCTCTTCATCTTGGTGCATCCACCCAACAACTAAAAATTAAAGCTCTTGAGATTTGTTTTTTTTGTTTTATTTTTTATTTTACTTTATGATTTGTTTTTTTTTATGTTTAAATGTGAAATAAAAACATATTTGATATATTAAATAATTAATACTTTTGTTTTATTGAGTATTGAAAAAGATCAATTTCAAATTTGGAAGAACTGTCAATTTTAACCTCTAATTCATCCACCAGAACTTATATTAATTCATTTATATAAATCACTACAACAAAAGTAACTATAAATCATATACAACAAAGTTTAAAATTATATTCATTTCCTCAAAATTCATGTACAAAAATCAGAAGGTCAAATAATACATCATTCTATCTCTCTTTCCAACCTCAACTTTAAAAGTATAAAACTAAAATTATTAAAAAAAAAAAAAAGCAAAACCTGGAACCTGTTCTTCTCCACTCCACTAGGTCCCGGCCCCTCCATGAAAAATAGGTAAAATTGCGGAGTGAGCTAACAACTCATTAGGTTACCGGAACATATCCCTGCAATCAATGTAAGGCAATATAAACAATATGCATGTAATCGTTCAATCAATATCAGTATGTTCATATAACTATAAAGCATGTAGCAGCTAATGTAAATAAAATCATATCATATGATCATTAATAATCAGGGCAAGCTGTATATCTTATGAGCAGTGGTCAGTAAATAATAATCATATAAATGATCAGTATGCTATAACATTTCTATATCCCTCGGTTACAAAATAATTTATATCTATATATTAGTTTAGGGAATCTGTAAACCTGTCATATTCATATGTATATTGTATAGTATTTTTGTTATGCATGTATCTCATGTTATATATCCAATGTATTGTATTAAGTAAATCATGTAGTTCATATTATTGATTCGTGTGTGTATGTTTGTGTGTGTGTGTATATATATATATATATATATATATCATATTATCAAGTATGTCATATGATTCATGTGAATTTTATATTCTTGTATTGACTTTATCACTCATATCACATGCATGTATCAGTCATATTTATCATATATATATTTTATTATATCATGTCATTTATAACATATGTATATGCAAATAATGTAATCAGTGTAAGCAAGATAGGACACCTGGCTATCTGTAGTATTTTTCTTGTATTCAACCTTGCAGGGTAATCTTATAGGATTCAATCTCAATCATATCAGTAATGGTTCTACGAATCAGACGCATGTCACATATCACAAGTCAGTCAGGTGGCTTCCATGTAAGAAGTCGTCACTTACTACATGTCGGCGTATCATATCATATCAGTCAATCTCCTTATACCTCCATTTTTATATCATTTAGGATTACTCCACAAATCTTATTTAACGGAAAGTCCATTAGACCCACCCTCCTGTACAAGGTAACATATTTCTAACCAATTTGAATCAATCAATCATTTTCAATCAACCTTTCTTGCTATTAACACATATTTCACATCATATGAAGCATAATAGTAAACATTATATATATATATATATTAATGTAATTATCAGTACACTCATCAGTATACATGTATGTCAAAAATACATGTTGAACTAAAGGAACAATAAATACAGTCATATCATATATGTTATGTCTAAATAAAGTATATTGATTTCCGTCTATTTTATAATCAATACAATTCTTCCAACTTCAATTAAAATGACATACAAGTAAAATCACTTGATTAAATTTTAATATTAATCAATAAAAATATTCATGATGATGATATATATCACATATCAAAAGTTACATAGTGGAAATCACTATAATGAGAGATATTGCAATTAATGAAAATAGATTTAAATATTTTATTATTTTAAAAACCACTATTTTGACCTGGCATCAAGGCGCTCAACTTCCCAGCATTGTTGCACTCGCTGCCATAAGGCCCAACGCCATAGTGCTCACTCAAAACCCTATGTCGTAATGCTCCCAGCACTACTGTTCCATAAAGCACATCACCGCACCCCATAATTTTTAGATGTTTCAAATTAAGTTATAAAATTCAGGCTATTATATGGAGGGCATCAATGATGCTCAACGGAGACATTGATCGGTTTGTCAGTGATTACGGGGAGGCAATTTTTTTCATTTTTTAGATGTTTCTAGATGTGGAGCCTTGAATATGAGTGGGACCACATCCCCAATAATATCTAACATGAAGAGATAATTATGGACTTATTGACACACCGAGAGTGGTGATTGGATGTCACCAATCCCAACCGATTTTCCTTGATTTTTGGTGCAAACAAGCAGGGTTGTGGACAACGACGGTTGTTGCATGGAGACCTCAATGATATTAGTAAGATTGGAGATATGTTGATGAATATCATACATATTGGTATTCACATGATGACGAGCAATAAAGCCATTATTACTTGAAAGTCGCCAATGGTTGGAGAACCAAGGGTGAGAATCTCCCATCATTGCTCCTTTCTTCGGCATAGGATGTGATAGTTTAGGCCAAAAGACCACAAATGGTGCCAAATAGGGTTGTTTATGAATAAAACTTGTCATGTTGAAGTGGTAATGGGAGCACATGTGGCAATGGCTTCTAGAAAGAGATGGGAATATTCCACCCATGTGTTAACTCTATAAGTAGACAAGAAAATTCATTATAATGGGATTCGATCAAGAGAGGAAAATAAGAAGAGTTTGACACCAGAGATTTTATAATGGTTTGATTGAGATGAACTAAATACTATGCTATTGATGAGGAAGAAATCCTAGCCAAGTGAGAGTTAGAATTTTTTTTTTGTGCAAGGGAAAATTGACGCTCTATCTTTTGAGTTAAGAAGAAAAGAAAAAAATATTTTCTCTAGGGAGATGGAGGAACTAGATGGCCTTCTCCTCCTTTCTCAGTGAATTATGGATCTTGCTTCCATTTGTTGTGTGCTAGTCTCTTTTCTTTATTGTTCTCCTTCCTCCCCTTTCATGCCTTTTTATCTATATGTCTACTTCCCTTCCTCTTTGCTCATTTATCCTTGCTTCCCCATGCCACCTGATGGATGGTATAATTCCATAAACTAGAGTAAGGCATGTGGATAATGATGGTGGGTTTAACATAAGAAGATAGGGGCTACTACATGAAACAGGCTGGCAAGGCTACATATGATCGTGTTAGCAAGCGATGATGTGGACTAGGCATCTATTGTGGGGATAGAAGTTTGGTTAGTATCAGAGGAAGCGACGATCTAGGTGGTATTCTAACATATCATGATGTTCCAAACTATGATCCGTGCATGGGTTGTGATGATGTGATACTTTTTTTTTTTGTCCTTTGATGATATCAGAAGGATGGAAAGAGCTATGGAAGAATTGATATGTGTCAAACGATTTGGCCTGAGATCTAAGGTCTCCTGAGGCGTGCACAACTAGCAAGGGGCTAGGAGACAACCAAGGCCTCCCCTCCTTAGGATGCCCATCTAGGCGGATGAAAAAAAGGTGTGAGTGGGATGATGATTGGGTAAACACGTGCTACATATAAGATTATAATGATTCCTTGGTGCATGTAGGATTTTTGGGGTTACACCTCGGAACATTTTCTCCATACAAATCCCATTAGTATTGTAGTAATTTATGAACTCTATTCCATTGCACTCTCCACCCTTGTTAGATCGTAGACATTTAATTTTTGCACTATTATCATGTTTAATTAAGTTTTTTATTCTCTTCTTTCCAAGTTATTAAACATATTATTCTTTATGAAATAAATACATACATGTCTAGTGCAATTGTCTATGAAAGTGACATAATACATCGAGCCACCTAGAGATGGGATTGGGGATGGTCCCTAGCCATTTGTATGAACCAATTATGGCTTCTTGTTTTTAAGTTATCTTCTAATTTTTGAAATCTATCATTTATTTACTTTCCTAAAATATATATTTCACAAAAGCTAGAATCAATTGAATTTAAACCTAAAAATTTATTTTGAAAATGATAGATCTTTATGTCATTTTCACTTATGTGGCATAATATTTGATGCCAAATACTAATCTTCAGATTCAAACATGTTGTAACTTTCTCTATTTCTATATCGATTGTGGTATCAAGTATCTTGATTATTTCATAGAGCAATCACCTTTCGAACATGTTGAGACTAAAAAAAATGTGCATAAGATGTACCTTATAAACAATTGATTCTTGCAAACCGGATTGCATCTTGAGACTGCATGCCTTTCGTCCTAATTGTATCCTTTTGTTCATGTTTTCCATTATTATATTTTATTCTTACTGCGACTAACACCCTTCATTTCTTTAGTGTTTTCAAGGGCAGATGCTAGCTCATCCAAGACTCACCCAGCTGCCACACGCCCAATCGCACCCAACCTCAACCGTGCACTCATTGATGATGCTGCCGTCTATCTGGTTCAGTTGGGTGTCAGACCAACTTTCTTTGAGGAGGAGGTCTATCTGTCTGCCGGTTATACTGATCCGATCTACGCTGGCTTACTTCGTCCATTCTCTGATGCTCCAGATGTTGACCGTTGTGAGCAGTTGCTTCAACTGGGTGTTAATCACAAGTTCTTTGCGACCTACAGAAGCATGCACATGAATCAGTTCACTTGCTTCCTGCACTTCTTGAAGTCACCCTCAGGTCAGGAAGCTCTTGCCAAGATGGCGCAGCGGAACAGATTGGCGAAGCGAGGAGGTGATCTCCTTTCTGCTCAAGAGGTCGGAACTGTCTCCATGCTCGAGGCGCAGATCAATGACATATCAAACGAGATCACTGACTATCATCGACGTGAGGAGGAAGAGGCCGCATATCATGAGTTGGCGCTATGCGAGATCAGTGCACGTACAACTGTTCACATTGAGGAGATCAAACAGAGTAACCCACCAGGAGGGTTCTACCAGCCTCTGACGGTTCCCGAGTTAAACAGAGCTTGATGGGGCGCGTATCTAAGTGCCACTGCTCAGCAGAAGAAAGTACCTGTTCCTATATCTGAGAAGAGTTTGATTGAGGCAGTGCATACTTACTCCGATGTGGTCCGCAAACGCCATATGTTGGAATTTCTGAAGATTGAGGGGAATACTGAGGCGCTGAACGCCTATATTGTTGAGAAGATCGGTCAGTTTGAAGCCGCCAAGGATGCTCGCGCGGAGAGGCGATTTCGTGGCCTCCTGGAAATCGTGGGTGCAGACATTCCTGTTACGATATCCACTTCGACAAAGAGAAAGGCTTCCAGAGAAGATCCCGGTGGGGAAGATATCCGCGACATTGAATAAGAGTCCTTGGAGACCGTTGTTCCACCTGATGCTGGGGAAACTGTTGAGGGAGAAGCGGCAGCTGGGGGAGAACCCCAAGCCGAGTATCGGACGCTTCTCCGAACTTCGACTGTTCAGCACGGACATGATCCGAAACCATCCAAGAATCGGTCTGATCACAGAGGAAAGAAAGCTGGATCTGCGAGGCAAGAAGTAAATGGGTGGCGGGGCTGAGGAAACTCATTGGTGGTGGTGAGATGGTGGACTGGCATAAATATTCGTTCAAGTTCCGGGGTGGTGGTTGTTATGCTGATGCTATGCGTCTCCTCGCTGATGCAAACATGGAACCACCAGGCCGACTTTTGAATCGCCACTACACCCTTGAGACCGCCCGTGAGGTTCTTCAGTTCCCTTCCGGCCTATCCGTTCCGGATGGGCCTGACTGTTGCAGGATGAAACATTTCGATAATGATGCCACTAGTGGCCCTCTTTTATTTGCCTTTGGTTGTAAACGTAAAGCAGGATTCTGTGTTATATTATCTCGCTTTATGTGGACGCTTTATGATGATTATGCTAATAATTTTTCTGATGAATTTGGCTTACCTTTCTTTGCTGGAAGGGTAGGTTTTCGTTCAAAACTTGTTCCTTTTGATGATGCAGTTAAGAAGCTTAGTGAGGGAAAGCCCATTGGAAGGTGCGTCGTTATGCTGGATGCATTGGAGCAGGCGGCCTCTTCACCTCTTTACAATGTTCTGTCCAAAATAGCTCATGGGCAGCTGAAGAATAGATCCTCAGGCTTTCGGAACTCAAGAGGTTTGTGCAAGCACCGACTGGATGTATATGTGGGAAGAAATACAAGGGGCATCCATCATCGTGGAGCTTGATTGGAAGAAGTTCGATTGCGAAAGACCTGCAGAAGACATCCTCTTCTTCATTGACGTAGTCATCTCATGTTTCTCCCTACAAACGTCGAGAGAGGAGAGATTATTGTCTGCTTATAGAATCTGCATGATCATTGTCTGCTTATAGAATCTGCTTGATCAGAGCTTTGATTGAGAGGCCCTTCATTATGGACTGGATTACTTCTTTATTGAGCTCGATTTTTTAATTTAAATTAAAATTTTTAGATTTTTTTTTTTATAAATTTTTTATTTTTAATATAGAATGAATTTAAAAAATATTTAAATGTATTATATAATCTTGTTGCGGGCTAGAAAATACGCGGCGATAGAGATTTAATTCCGCGTCTTAACGTTGCACGGATAATTAGCTCACACACAGAGAACACAAGATTTTTTACGTGGAAAACCCTAAAACCCTTGAAAAAGGGAAAAATCACAGGGTCTAGCCCAGTTGAAAATGATTCCACTAGAATTTTGAATCGGTTACAAAGGACTGAATCACGTCCAGGGGTGTTTAGATTACAACTAGTTACTGTTTTGAAAGGAGTCAGGTATTATAACCTAGTGTCACTTGAAGATTGGGTGGTTTGGCCTTGAGGTAGGACGCTCGGGTCTGAACGTCGGGCGTTAAGCAGGACATCGGGATTGAAGTCGGACTAAGGCCAGTGGTGCAATGAAACTCCGGTGAGGCTTCGGTGGTGTTCGGCGAGGTTCCTGCGGTGGTCCGGACGGTGGTCGGTGAAGACTTCTGCGGTGGTCCGACGGCGTCGGGCGGAGCTTCACTCCTTTCTCTTCTTCCGTTTTCTTCTTCTTCTTCTCTCTTGCTTTGGAGGTCCTCTATTGTGTAAGAATGTAAGGGCTCTATTGTTATGTTTTTGCTAGGGCTATAGCGCTTATGTAATATAGGTGTTGAGATCAGGAGCGAATGTGAGTGGTCGGATGGACGGCCGATCTTGAACCCTGACATTTCGTGCTCTTCGCTTCAGTTGGCATACTTCATTATGTTTCTGTAATAGCCTTTGTAGTGATTTCGCTCTGGGAATCATGGTGGTTGTATGGTCGCATCTTTTGTCATAGTCGATACAGGTTCGTGCTCGTATAAAGATCTACGATAGTATAAAAAGTCTACTAGTGTACGAATTATCGTGATTGAGGACGGTCTGTTTTGGTAACTCGAATAATTAGTGAGTTTGTGGATACTTCCGCGGGGCTCTTACTGTCCATGATTTGGACCCATTTGGGCCTCGGATATTGGTCGAACTTGGTGTCCGTTGTGTATCTCAGTTAATATTCCGGAGGCACGCATTGGCAGTTTTGAGCCGTAGAAGCTCGATGCACTTATCCAGAGTAATACACACAGTGCTTCTGGTCGCAGTATTTACTTTTTTGAAAGTTATGATATCTCTGTACTGTTTATAGACTACTCGAGATATGCAGGTGAGGTCGGTCAAGGATAATTAGCTTATATGATGACGTTCAATCTAATGATATAAATTATTTTAAAAAATATTTTTGTGACACGTTGAACGACTTTAAGTACAGCTTATAGAGGTGTCAGCCGAGCCATACAAGCCACGTCAGATTGAGCCTCGGAGCTTGAACTAGTGGCTCGATAAGTTACTATGATTCATCGTTTAACTGTCGAACTCGAGCATCCTGCATTACACCCTATTATGAAGAGCTTGACATTTTTTTGTGAGGTTTTCACCATCTTCTAATAACCAATGACTCATTTTCCTTGCATTTGATCAACTTCCCTTCATCTTATAGGTAGACATAATTTGCTTCATTTTAGTGGAATTTATAAACTTTCTTGTTTCATAGAAGATAATCTTTATATCTCTTACACTCAACTTGAAACGTCAATTAGCATTTTAGCTATTCTCCGCACTACCTCATTTATTACCTCAATCTTAATGTTTGATTTGACTTTGCCTTCAAGTCATAGCTTATATTCTTTCTATTAGGAAATGAATTGTTCCCTACCCTCATGGGCATAACCCACTTTCCAATCGCCATATCGCTCATCTCCTAGTGTTGTGTTGTCCCCTCAACGGAGAACTACCATGACCATTCTCAATAGCCCTTTATAACCTTAAGGGGCGGATCCCCCTTAAGTTCAGGGGGCGCAATTACGCCTAAAAAAATTTAGAAAAATTATTATTACTTGATTTTTTCTAGACAAATTTGTCCATTTCCATTTTTTTTATAAGTGTTTATTTATTGAGCATAGAACTTTTTGGTAGGTGGCACAAGTTAGGCTACCCCCTAAATAGTTTTAAATACACTACATACTGTGTGATATAAAGGTTCGATATGACTAGCATAACATATAAACAATCTTTGTGGTATAGGTTAGAGTGTTAATTTTCGTATAGATATGTCTCACCAAGATCAGAACACTCGCTTGCGGATAGAAGAGCTTGATGCCCTGTGATCTAGATTAGAACTGCCCAAGCGCCAGCAAAATTCTTGAAATTTATCGGAGAGCAAGGAATGTCTAGATGCAATTGATGCGATTGACGTGGCATCCTCGAGCATTCAGGAGTAGGGTGCAGGAATTCAGTACTCGGTAGGTGACTTGTAGTCGAGGCCATTCCACTCATTTTCATTATTAAATTTGACTCCCTAACAAATAACATTCTCTTACATCCCAGCATTTCTCGGTCCATACAGAATCCCGGGCGGTGGTGCGGTTGCACGGGTTCTCGATAGGTGCAACTCCACCGACTCTGAATATCTGGAAGGAAGGCACGGTGCCCGCGATACTCGCCGTCCTACTCGGAGGCAAGCCGTAGCCAACTTGGATCCCGCAGCCATAGATGGTAGTGGAGCGGTACGAATGCATCAACGAATATGAACAAATAGGGATCGAGCCAAAAATTCAAGGGAACTTCACCACAATTTTGTAGAAATTAATGATAATTATTTCTAATGACCATTTTTTGTCTCTATTTTTTTTGCCACTAGTTGACCAATTTATTGTATGTGAAGGATCGAGCCAAATTCGAGGCAACACCAAACGTACATTACTTATAAATTTGCTTCATTCTCGATGCGCATTATCGGTCTATCTTTCTATCGGCTTCTTAAGTCTTAGATTCCTCTTAAACTAAATGTTTTCAATCTATTGTGCAAGTATGAGGGAAATCTACAGACCATGCATTATTAAGAGAAAGATCATTCCATAGCAAGCAGGCAAAGATCTTGCAAAAACGGGGAAAATTGTTCATAGCAGCATTCTTGTGCACATCAACAAGTTGAAAAATATGAAACCTAACAAAAACAATGTTAAAATCTGAAAATATCTCAAATGCTTTTGTAGTTGGTAAAAATCTCTAAGCAAAATAAATCACTCAATTTGCTATTTTCCAAAAGGAACAAGCAACAATTGTTTTCTCTAAGGTGAATTGACAGCTCTCAAGAGAAGTACTAATCATCATAAAATGATTATCACTATCAAATTAAAGCGTAGGTATCGAAATGAGTACTTTTTTGTTAGAAGTGCAGAGCAACATTTCATCATTTGTTTTATCATCTTTTAAACCTTCCACCTGCCTACCAGCTTTATCATGATCTTTACCATCTCTATGCGCTCACAATGATTCCTTTATTTTGAATGCAATTGTGAGAGGAGCCCAAGCCGCGACTCTGGCTGGATATAATTCTCGCCGTCGTTGGAGTTTCATTAAGTAGAACCTCATATCATCTTCTTTAAAAGAGTCCATGTGCCTTCAACTAAGGAGCTGCCAAGAGAGGCTTCCTGCTGCTGCTCCTCCTGTTTCTTGCCGAATCGTAGATTTTAGAGTACACTGCTTGAAAAGATCATCTCTTTTGGAGCAGTTTATACGCCAGGATCCTTATCCGGTTTTGCCAACTCAGTTACAAAGAAGCGGCTTATTGAGTAATGTTTGTGGTAATCGTTCTTTATGTGGGCATCAAGCGTGTTCTGTTTTCAAGCATTTGGAGGCTGGGGATTTGATCACTTGAGTTTGTTAACCTGACAATGGCCTCAAAGATCAATCATCAATAGCAGAATAAGTTGGATTGTGAGGACAAAATGATAAATTTTGTAATGAAAACTACTGCAGAATATTTTTCTATTGGCAAATTATGATATAAGTACAAGAACATATGTGCTCCACATATGATCTACGCATACCAAACAAAAGTTATGCAGGTTGGATTTTATACTTCTCATTTGTATAAAATTGTGAATTATTATGTAAGTGATAAGATACTTTACATTTGGTCTGGATATGTATGGAGTGTGGCGAAATCAATTCTGGTAAATCTGCTTTATTGGAGATAAAGTCAGTTCCAGCTTTGGAACCCCAGGATTTGTTTTGCAGGCCAGAAGATGATGAGGGCCCTATAAAACCTTCCAAGCCGCTTCAACCAGTTGATTACTATCTTGGAAATTTTTTAAAAAAATGGCGGCCATTTCAGTGATCCATGCCTGGAATGAAAAGCAAGGCTAATGAGGAAATGATTATAGTCATGTTTTACACAAAGATTTCAGAGGCTTACAGCCTACAGGGACGCGGCTTATTAACAGGATTATTCTGAGTTAAACAATCCATCTCTAAAAATAGAAAAGCAGTATTTTTTTTTGGAGAAATTCGTTGAGCTTTCAAAATTTATTTAATGTAAGAAATAAAGATGATTGACAGGGCAAGCTTTCCAATGCAAGTAGTGATAGGCTTGGTTTGGGATGGCTTTCTTACTGTCATATAGTAGGCTTTTAGTACAATTTTTTTTTTTTATTTTTGTATTAAAAACAGTTTTAAAGTAGTAAGAAAACGTGCTCAACGAAGCCATAGCGTTATATTCATGGTGGGATGAAAAAAATTTATCTTTTCCAAGCTGATGATGATGCATCGCATCGTTATCAAACCTCTATATTAAGGCTTATTTTAGGACGACTTTAGACACGTACAACCTTTTTCAATGCTTTCTAGAGACTTTTTTTACTTTACAGTAGTTTTTCAAACCAAGTAAGAAAAGTCATTCAAACGCGAAGCCTAAGGCTTTAGGCTTTTTGGGGCATCTTTTGGTCGCGTACTTTTTTGTTGGCTTTAGAGAATTTAATATACTAAAAATTGCGCTTTTTTAAAAAATAGTAAGAAATTGTCTGCAAATGAAGATATTCAAAAGACTGTCCGCCACCCCTGTTTCTAGGACATGTATTCGGCTATGGGGGGGCGGAGTCCAAACGGTAAAGAAACCGTATCGGATGTGAGTAATAGCACGTTTGCAGCACTGAGTATATATTTTATATATATTTTTAGTTTTTTCCTATACAGTGTGTACAAATACTTGTGTACATCTCGTGTCCGAACAATTCTTTATCAACTGGACTCCGCATGGAATAATTTTCTCTAAGGGTATAAATTCTCAAATTTGCATCTAACGTAATATTTTGTTTTAACTTCCCTGCTTACGCGAATTTCAAGAATTCTATAATTGTCTATTTTTTAATAATAAATTTTATTTGAATCGATTGCTTCTTATAGATAAAACATAATACAAATTTTAAATAAAAAATAATGAACTTTTCACAAACGATAGAACAACATTATGTTTGGTCATTGTGGTTTGGTGATGTTTGAAGCTGAGTCATTACGTTATTTTTACTGAGGGTTCTTCAATCTTTTTTTAAGGTGGAATTCCTTGGCATGAATAGGAGACAGTTTGTTATGAGATGAAAAATAAAATGTTTATCATAATTCATAGATACTTTGATCACAATTTTATTTTTTACTAACAATTGTCTTTAAGAAGCCGTAAGAAATGTCGTCCCAAACGAGTCAAATCTCAAGTTTTAATATTTAATTTTTTGGCAACAAGCACTCTGAAGCTATCGACAGTTAAGAAGTAGTTTTTTACCTGTATAGTCCTCAAGAAGCATTCTGAAAGGGCACTTGGGCTCAATTCATGAGCCCATGCAAAGATTGTAGGGTCTTCATTATAAGCAACTCAGTTTTGACCGTTGTATCGTTGATCAGGTCTTCTCATAAGGCCAAGTTGTACAGTGGATTAGCATCAAATTATAGCATTTAAATTTTGAACCCGTATCATATTAAGATTTCCTTAAGATGAAAAAATAAACACCAGGTCTAAATTGGATTATGATTAATAAAACATACATTTTATGTGATTCTTTTTTGATAAAAACAAAAAAAAAAAAAGAAGGGATTTATTGCGAATGAATATTGAAATTTGAAAAAATCAGCAAGTTGGGGAAGAAAAAAATGATGACTTAAATGTGAATAATGGGATAATATTTACAAAAAGAAAGCCAAATTTTGGGATGCTCTGAATTATGAAGAACTCGTGCTCTGTTAATTAAACAACGATGATTATAACACCAAGCAGTTTTGAGTGAGTTATATATTTTAATCAATTATTGCTTTCATTAGCTCCATTAAAATGAAGATGGCTTAGGATTTGATTGGGACGGCTTTTATTACTGCTTCTAAAAAGCGGCTTTCTCCAGTTACAAATTTTTAATTTTTGTACCAGAAAGCCGCCTTTAAGTAAGCAGCAAGAAAGCTGTCCCAAAAGAAACTTTAGGCTCATTTCTAAACAACTTTCTACAAAATTCTAAGTTAAAATTTTTTTTTGTACAAAAGGTGTTTTAAAAGCTATAATAAGCTATCCCAAACGCAAGGCTTAGTCAAATGAGGGCATTAATTATCACCACCACCAACATAAAAAGGGTAAGAAGTCCAGTTAGAAAGCACTTCAAGTTTCAGACGCTTAACATGATTCTTGTAGTTTTCCTTTAACAACGTTATTGCTAAACGAATCATGCATCAGATCCAATGTTCTTCTCCCTGATTCTTTGCCCACTGCACGTAACTGCCTTCCCTTCAAAGTTTCATACATTATTCACTAAGCTAATGAATAGCTGATACCCATACCTTCTTGCCTCGGCAAATCACAAAAATCCAAGCCTAAAATGCAACAGCAAATCCAGTAAAAACAAAATCAAGGAAAAAAAAGAAAAAAGAAAGTCTTTCAAGAATCCAGAACGCTTGGAACAGTTTGCTCATTGTAAGATCCAGGAGAGTATTGCAATGCATTGCTACCACCGTCATTGAAAGCCCAGGTTCTGGCTACAGTGAGTCCATTAATCGAAGCTTCTTTGAAGGCAGTGGAAACTTTGTCTCTCTGAGAGGGATCTGATGCCATGTTCATGAGCCAATATGCATTGAACCCATTGAAAAAGAGTGGGTTGCCATTAAGCATAAAATGGACTCCATTCGTCCTGATGAAGCTCTCTGCTGCCTTGGCATGTTGATTCTGACACAAGAGAAGAATCAGGAAAACTCCTAAAAGAGTAATTACTCTCATCATCTTAACCTTGACTCGTCTGTGAGGAGCAATGTGTAAGGTCTTCAACAGACCTAATTCTTTATATATAGTAGATACGGGAAGCGGAGTTTTTGATGCGCCTGCGTGTGAAAGGAGGATTTGCAGAGATAATTCTTCTATGCTTGTGTGACAATTTATTGAGCGCTCTCAGTCTTCAAAGCAGAAGAACATCTGCACATCCAGCTCTGTATTCATTTGACATTTAAATATATAATTATATACTTACTAGTTTTCCTGACGTAGAAATATGCTGATAGTCATCACCTAATAATTTTTTTTTTGTGTGGAATATTCGCAGTTAGCTGACTTATGGAATGGGTTGGCTGAAAACTCTTAAACACATATACAATTTTCAAAATCTTCATATTATTGGCCGGGGAGTTTTAGGCGAGAGTTATAAATATTTTTTTTGAGTTTATATTTTCATTTTATATTTTACTATTATTATTGTTATATATTTATAAATGAAAAAATAATGAGCAAAATAATTGTCTGATGCAAACACATCTTATAGATTTTTACTTTTGAATCACCATAAAAGTTATTTATGATTATAAAAGTTGCTCTGAGGAAAATAACTTCATTATCATGATTACATAAAGTAGATTTTCGCTACAAAAATATATGAAAAAATAGCAAAAAAATAATAATAAAATAAAATTATAATTATTGTCTGAAAAATAAATCAACAAGAAAGCTATTCCAACTAGACTCTTATATTGTTAAATCACATACTTCTTTAAAAATTTGCTAGAAAAGTATCCTAATTTTCTAATTTTTATGTGGTACTTTGTATTAATTTTTAGTTATGTATGGGTTAATTTACTCTATTTTAAAATTTTAATTATATAAGAAGCTCAATATTTTAAATTTAAATATCTCATTATTTTGGTATGCGCTAACCATAAAACTTGTAATTTCTTTCTCATGAAGGAATCACATGACTCTCGTCCGATCCTCTTGAATGATGGAATCACATGACTCATCTTGAATAGTCTCCTGAGCAAGCATCGCCATCTCTAGATCTTTGTGGAGAAAAATTGATAATTATTTAACATTATAAAATTATAATTAGTTATTACATGTATATGTGACTATTACATTTATAAAATAAGCACATATTTTGATGCAAGTATGCAAACAAAAAATTTCTTAGTTGATTTAACGATTATTGGAGATCCATTCTTTAATAAATTTATAGTCGAAACAAACATTTTAATGAAAAAAAGATTCAAAGAAATCAACTGCATTGATCTGAGACAAAATGATAAAAAATAAGAACACGAAGCATATGTGAAAAAAGATTCAAAGAAGCACAATTTTCAGGAGTCATCTACTCAAACATATGAAATTATTAAATACCCTATTACAGCATGGTTCAAGTTACCTGCTATTGACCCTTATGATGGGTCATCTGATTTTTATGAACATATTGATCATTATATAACTATCATGCATATACAGTGTGCTTCATAACACACTTCTTTGCCAAATTTTCCATGCTACCCTTAAGGGTCTAACTCATACATGATTTTATGCTCCCCCTAGAAGTATAATCCAAAATTTCACTTATCTTACAAAGTTTTTTTTTTTAAATAATTTATCGCCAATCAAAGAATTATCAATGATTCCTCCCATATTTTTGAAATCAATAGAATGAAGGAGAATTACTAATGGTTATTTCCAAAGATTTTCTTTTGAAGCACACCAAATTCCATGAGTTGGTCCTAAGCTATTGCGAGGTGTTTTTCTTGGAGGACTATGCCATGGACCATTTTACTCTTTATTAATGCAGGAAATCGTTCACTCTTATGTTGACCTAATTCACAGAGTATAAACTTAAATTAATGCTGATGAGTCTATCAATGCTAATAAAAAAAATTAAGAAACCATGGAATACAAGAAAGAATGAACACGAATGTGAAGCTTAAAAATCTAAAAAAAGAAATCAGGACCTTTCACCTCGACCCCCTAAGCAAGACCATAAATATATGATGAAGAAGGAATATACTCCATTAAATACATTGTGATTTAACATTCTCATGGTTATAAAAAATGAAAGAACCATTAAATGGCCTAATATGTTGAAGCCAAACACTGGCAATCATGATTATTATTGTCACTTTTATCAAAGATGAGGATATACTACAAAGCTTGATTGCAGTTGAAAGAAGAAATTGAAAGGTTAATTCAACAGGAACATCTTCATCAATTCACCAAAAATCCACCTTCTAGAAATGAAAAAATCATGGTAGGGGTCATAATCAACATCAACAACAAGCTAACTGCCAAATAATCAGAGAAATTGAAACCTTTATCGAAGGACCCTTATTGTCTTCTCAGGTTCTCCTCACCACCCCAGAGGAGCCAACATTGAGGAATACTAGAGCTGATCATTCCATCATATTTAATGATTCTGACTTGGAAGTGATCTATACTACAAATCAAGACTCGCTTATCATCAGTGCCGGTATTGGAGATCCATGTTGTAATGTCAAAAGAATCTTAATTGATAATAGGAGCTCAGTTGATATTCTATTTTACTAAACTTTTCTTAGTATGAGTCTGGTCAGAGAAAAACTTTAACCTGCTGATAAACATTTGTATGGATTTGACAACTGTCTGTTGTGGGTGGAGGGGACAATTACTCTCCCTATCACACTTGGAGAATTCCCTTGGTAGGTTACTCACTCAGTTCAATTTATTATTGTCAAATCAAAATCAATATACAATGCCATATTTAGGAGACCCCTACAATTAATCTTGGAGCTATCGCTTCTTTGCCCCATATAAAAAGTAAAATTTTAACTCTAATTGAGATTGGCGAAGTACATCAAAATCAACAAGTTGCTCAAACTTGCTACCTTGGACAAGCTCAACCACGCCCATCTGTCTTCCTGTATATTAAAAATTTTGATTTATGGAATAAAGGTATCTATTATCTTAAATTTTATAGTTCATAAATAATAAATTTTGTTTTAATCAAAACATATTAATGGATCAAGTTTTGATCATTTGGGTTGCTAGCAAGTCGATTTAGATTGATGTTTTTGACTTCTTTTTTAAACAAATCAGATTTGTGTTGATTCAGATCCAGATCGAGATCGAGTTGGTTCAGATCAGTCAAATTTGGCCCATCCACAAATCCGTGTCCGCGCTCCCGGAGGGGTGTTTCCGTAATATGGACCGAATGATGACTCGGCCATGGCTGAACGATATGCTTCCACAGGCAGTGAGCCTACCCGGAGAGGCACAGGAAGCTAACAAATGGCTATGACACTCTCAACCCCGTTCACCCCAAGCATCAAAGCAACCACCACCAAATCTCAGAATCCCTTCAAGGTACGTAAGACCCAGTACTTCTAGTTTGACGGAAACCCTAGAAATTTATACCGGATATGATTGCACTAAGCACCATAATCGGCCTCAGGCGGCGGCTCCGGGCGGCGGATTTGGACGTTGGAGCTGTCGGAAGAAGGAAGGGATACACCCTGAGTTCTACGAGGATGCTAAGGTGTACTGCAATGGCGAGCTGGTGATGACGACGGGTGGTACTCAGAAGGAGTACAGCGTGGACGTGTGGTCGGGTAATCACCCCTTCTACCTTGGCAGTCGCTCCGGCCTCGTCATTGATGACGACCAGGTGGAGAAGTTCCGGAAGAAGTACGGTCAGCTATCTGACCTCATGGAGATTCCCGTCCTCAAGGGCGAAATTATTCTCCCACAGAAGAAGAAGGCCTCTTCCAGCAAGGGCAAAGGCAAAAAGTAGCAATGATAATCCTCGTTATTTTATTTAGCTCTGCTTCCTTCATTCCTTCTTTAATCTGCATTGCCTATTGCAATTTGTTATGTGCGGCGGAGAAAACGGATAGTGCCGTGTGTGTTTGATTAAATACCAAATCGCTGTGGATTATCTATAATCGCGTTCTTTAGCATGGTAAACTAGGTGATGGCGATAAAAATGAAGAAGTTTTAATGATAATCATTGGACTAGTCTTTTGTTTATAATGTGAATATCCTACGCCGAAGGAAGCAATGGTGTGCAGTTGGTTCAGTTCATTGTTTAGAATTGTCTTGTGCTGCTTGGTTGTGATTAGCTTCCTTATTTAAACTAAATAGAAATAGAATGAAAAAAGCAAAGAGGTTATGCCTCTTTCAATTGATTTTGAACGTGTGCTATTTGCTCATCGAGATAGAGCGCCTGAATTTTTTGGGTCATCTGCAAGAATAAATATATATTATTAAAAAATTATTAGTTATGCTAGCTAAAATTCCTTACAAGTTATCTTTCATATTTCAGTAGGATTTCCTTTGCTTCATTTCTTAGTTTTAGTGTAATAAGTTCCTTGCATTCTTGCTTTGGGGAACCATTTTAAGTTTTGTTCCTAACTTACGCTTTTATTGATGTGGGGTGAAAATCTTTGGTTCGTTGGAAGAATCAGACTAGCAAGAAGGAAATCCCAATCTAGGGAACAATGACAAACACAAAGCTTCAAAAGCTTCAAAAGAGGATAATATTCATCAACGATCTTTCTTTCTACAATACTTTACCTATTTATAGGCTAATAAGAACATTCTAGAAATTATAAGTAACAAATTTATAATAAACTATGTAAGCTATTCGTAAGGAGTATTATACTAAAGATGTTCCTACATTATACTCCCCTAGCGTCAGAAGGCCTTGACTCCATCAAGGCGCGTTGTCCGGAGGGAGATAGCGATCCTCCTGGGTCAAAAATTTTGTTCGCAATATTTGTTGCAAGTGCTTTAATAAATTGCCCCTCATGAATAATAGTGTTAGATTTTTCATACGAAGAACTTGAAAGTCGTTTAACAGCTATCAGTTTTTATCTTATGGCCCACCAAAATTATGATTCCATCCTTCAGTTGGATAAGCTTTCTCAGTGGACTGTACATCGATCATTTGCACACCTTCAATGGAAATGTCCTCAATACCAACATTGTAGTTGTCATTCAACTCAGTCTCCCCATCTCCATGATCCATCATTCTAACTTTAAGCCTGTTAAGAATCTCACGATCATCATACTGAGCATTGGATGTACGAACTGTAGTCTCCAACAATCCTGCTAATTAGAAGGAGCTGATAGTATTTGCTGGCTCTGACAGTTCAGGATCGATGATATCCATTAAGTACTGCACAAAATCTCCATGCCCTAGAAGAAGATACCTCTTGATTGCAAGGCAATGATCCTTGAATTTATACCTTTTATGAATCACATCCATCATATGCCGATCAATTTGTTTGGCAGCTTCAACCGTTAATGCCTCAAGGGCATCAATCTCACCAAAGCCAAGCCCGCCCCTTCTGGTTGCAGCTCCAACAGGGGCAGCAGCCTCAACGGTAACTTCCGCCGAACCACTGTCTTCACAACAAACACATATGAAATTAATTGACTTCCCCATCCTCAGAATCCTCATTTCAAAAAAGGAGAACATACTCTCCTTAGCAACCGACCCATGAATTCCTAAACCAAAGGGTTTCCATGCTGGGCATGAGCGTGAATAACTCCAGCCATGGCTCCGCCCCTTAGTTCCTGGCAGCCATCCACCAGTAAAGCCATTAGACGCATCCTCATCATTGGCTCTGCAAGCCAAACAAAAAGCCGCCGCAAAGAGAGGTAGTTTTCAGGGCTTCCTCCAAAATCAAATTCGGCTGAGGGGATAGGATTAGCATACTGTGATTCTAGCACTGCGAGAAGCTTATAGTAATCCGAGAGTTCGTCTTGAAGAGCAGAGCAAAAGGCTTGCCCAACTGTGCTGACCTCAAACTGTTGATCCTTAATGCTCTCCGAAATGTAACCTCTTACCTTCCGGAAGAACCATCCAAGTTCACAGAGTTGGCAAATGATGGATCTAGTAGGCCTTGAGAAGGAAGGGATAAAATGATGAACGTTAGGGGTAGTAATCCTAGTGCTCTCAACATAAGCATTCCTTCCATCTCTGAGATCAATGAGCTCAATGTCTTGGAACTGGGAGCTGGCTCTCCTTGTCGCTGAGACTCTACATTCCGGAACATTCGAACCAAATAACACAGGGGCGTCCCCACACTCTGCCAGAATTTCATTGGAGTTGTTGTTTCCTTAACAAAATTACTTTATGGCATCTGATCCCTGTTGCCGTTTGCCATCAATAGTGGAGGAATGCAAGTGTAGATCGCATGTAAGTGTGAGGTAGGGCATGGGATTGCCGAAGTGGAGCGGAAGTGAGGGCAAAGTGGTGTCGGGGCCGAAATCATGTTGGAATAGCTTCAGATCATGGTTCTGGTTGTGAGAGAAAGCGGAGGTGGAATCGGGGTTGGAGGAGCAGAGGAGTGATGGGGATGGTATGGTTGCCGACCTGCTCGTAATTATCTCCACCGAATGCATGAAATTAATTCATAAAGCATCTATTTGATCAATTGATGCTTTCAGTTGAGCCACTCGAAGAGCCTCGCAACGTCGATCATCATCGATTGTCCTTCTTCTTTGGCGTCGATCTTCGTGAGAATAGTGGGGTGGCGGATCTAGCCATTGGAGTGGAGGATAGTCTTCTTCTTTGTCGTCGACCGCCCATCTCCTTCGGCATCGATCTTCGTCGACCGTCTATCTCCTTTGGCGTCGATCTTTGTCGACCGCGCATCTTATTCGGCGTCGATCTTTGTCGACCGCCCATTTTCTTCGGCTTCGATCGTCATCGACAACCCACCTTCTTCTGCAGTCCATCGATCTTCGCAAGCTCCAGGCCTGATACCAACTGATGTGGGCTGTTAGATCGTTGGAGGAATCAGACTAGCAAGAAGAAAATTCCAAACCAGGGAACAAAGACAAACTTAAAGCTTCAAAATAGGGTAATATTTATCAATTTTCTTTTCTACTACAATACTTTGCCTATTTATTGGCTAATAAGAACATTCTAGTAATTATAAGTAACAAACTTATAACAAACTATGATAAACTATTCCTAAGGAGTTTTCTACAAAAGATATTCCTACATCATTTATCTAATCAATTTTTATTTTTTAATAAAAGTAAAGTTGCAAATAGTGTTGCTTATGTTGTGATTGCTTAAAAGTTCTTTATGAGAGTTTACTAATGAATAAGCCGTAGTGGATATTAAATGTTGGACAATACTGATACTAAAAGTCTTCAAGATGGCTCATCATTGCATTTATCCAAATTTGGCAGGTGAGGAGATCTGATTTTTGCTTGATCAAATGTCGCCAGGAAGGTTCACGACAAGGGAGCTTTGAAGGACATCTAGTGTTGGATAGGGTCCGTAATAAAACTCCTTGAAAGGGCTCATTTACACATGAGCCTTTATTGGGTAGGTGAGAAGATAGTCTTCTCCTAATCAAAATTCCCCATGAGGGCTCACTATTGTATGAGTATCTAAAGATATTTATTGTTAAATAGGGTCCTTATTAAAGACCTCTGAGAGGGATCATCGACATAACCCTCTATGGAAGATGTAAGTGAACAGGGTGTCTACCTATTTAAAAGTGTAATGAACGAGTCGATGCAAGACTTACCCAATAAAACTAGTGTGATTCGCCTTGTCACTCCACTTCTTGATCCAACCCTATGCCCTTGACGGTCTCCATTGTTGACATAATCAACACTGAGATCTCTCCCTTCCCAACTTTATTTTCTACCTTAGGTTCTAATTTATGAGTCAATAGCTAGGGCATCACGTACCTTTTCCTCTCCCTCACAACCTCCAACTGGGAACCCCCCTTCTCTCAATTTTTAGCATCACCTCATTTTTTCTTTCTTTCTTTTTCCTAGCCATCATAGTTGTCATCACATACATCTTTTCACCCTTGATGCCATTGCAAGCAATATTTGGATTCATTGTCATTAATCATCTATTATAACATCTTTATATTCATATATGCCTATAGTCTATTGTTGGTTTGCTAACATACCTTGAATTGGGTTGTCACCAACCCATGGAAATCCAATGATTTTCAAAAGAATTGTTTTCCTTTGAGCCCATGGAAATCTATTGATCTATACATTCATTATAAACAAGTATACGCATTTATATATATTACAATCTAGTTTTAATAGATATTTTATAATCAATATGAACAATGCTAGTTTCATAATAAAACTTGATATGCATGAACTATATTTATTGTATTTAACTAAAGTTATGCGCAGCAAAGTAAATCTATCATGTTTAAAAATTGCAAAATTAGAGGCTTACCTCAATGCTCGCCTCATTGCAATTAAAAAAAAAAAAAAGGCATAGGCGTATGCCTTATGCTTATTAGATGAGGTTTACTCTTTAGAGGGGTTAGGTGCGCCTCAGCGCAATTTTAGCATTATTTTGATAAGTCTTAAAATTAATTATGTATGTAATTTTAAAATTTAATTTAAAATATATATAATTAATTATTTTTACTATACCAAAATAAAATCAACTTGAGAAGGACTGCACGACCTCAAACTTGCATTCGTAAGACCTTGTTGCTTACACCTAATCCTGCTACATTGCCGATGCTTCTCCTCCAACACCTCTCCTCATGTTGTTGGAAACTCATTTTTTTATTTTTAGTACGTGGGAAGAGATAAAGCCATTAACTATAGTGATTTTTCTAATGAAATCCTTTTAATTGATGAGAATATGGTGACTTTTTGAATTCATAAATTAAAACTTTAGACTAGTTGTTTATGTTGAATTGGGATTAGGAGAAACTATTTTTTTAGCGGCATTTATAGCCTTGTCAAAATGTAGTTGGATTATTGGTAGAGTTTTTTCATTTATTTTATTCTATCTTTTGTACTTGAAGTCGCATATTTATTTGGATGCCCCATTAGTGCCTTCCATCTTTGTTCTATGGATTCAAAAACCTTTGGAGCCATCCTTGAGCTTGTAATTTATGGTCATCGTATTTTGCATTAGCCTATGATTTCAATTGTTAGTATTTTCTTTTTAATGTGGAAAAGCCTAGTGGTAGGAATTATAATAATTAATAAATACACAAAGTATAAAATAAGGATAAAAAACATAATAAAAAAAACAAGAAGATTTATATGGTTCAACCAAAGTATGTCTACATTTATGAGCAAAGGGATAATATTCAATCCATAATAGAGAAGTCAAATTTGTGTACAAATAAAATGGGCACAAGAAGACACTCTTTCTCAAATTTAAATTCTCTGAAAATAGAATCCTCAAATATCTTAAGCCAAGCATAAAACAAAATCACGAGAAATGAGAAAATTTAACTAACACTAGTAATTCTCGTAAGGATAGATCTAGTGAGGGGGATTGTGATTTTTGGGCGATCAAGTCATTAAAAAGAGTACATGTTTTAGTTATCTTGGGTTTATTGTTCACAGTGATGGTGAAATAGATGAGAATATTATTCGTAGAATTCAAGTTGGATGGTTGAAGTGAATGAATGCATCAGGCTTGTTGTGTGATAGAGAAGTACCCTTCACACTTAAGGGAAAATTCTATAAGATGTTGGTGAGACTTGCAACGCTTTATGGCGCAGAATGTTGGCCATTAGAAGAGATTAAGTTAAGAGTTGTACAGATGAGGATGCTTTGGTGGATGAGTGGCTTTACTCGTAGAGACATAATGCAAATTGAGCATATACATGAAAATGTTGGAGTAGCTCTAGTGGCATATAAGATTAGAGAGATTCGTCTTAGAGTGTTTGGTCACATAAAATGTCAGCCTTCTAGTAACCTGATTATGAGAGTATATATATTAAATTTGGCTAATGTTAAGAAAGATAGAGGTAGACCTAAAAGACTTTGTTAGAAAATATTAGAAATGCAATTTTTATTAGATTTAAATGTGAATTTGACTTTTAACAAGACAAAATGGAGAAAAATGTTTCATGTAGCCGACCCCTCATAGTGGGATAAAAGGCTTGAGGTTGTTGTTGTAGCAATTCTCTTCTTAAATGATTCTTAAAAATTGCCTAGACACATTTCTAGTATTATCGTGCTTGCACCACAAGGTAGTTCTCCGTGGTCACAAAAAATCTTTTTGATTCTTCTCCTCTCTCTTTCTTAACTTCTCTCCCTTCTCTTTTTCTAATGAAACAGTATTTTTTAAGCAGTGTCATGCAACATTTGTGAATTGAAAATGCTGCCAATTGATTTATCCATAGAGAAGTTTAGACTCTTATTGCTCTCCTATGGTTAAGATCTTAAGGAGATGATTTCAAATCTAAATCAGATTCAAATTTTGACTTGGAGCTATTCAAAATTGCAAATACTTAAACAAAATTTAATCCTGATTTTATTCAAAAAGAGAAAGGATGATCTGTATTCATTATAAAAAAACTATTTATTGAAATTTTATGATTAACCTTGTAGTCAAAATTTTAACTACTATATAGAATTAAGAGGGATATTCTATGACTTGACTTTATGTTGGTAATCATCGTTGAAATCCCAGTCTTTCATGAAATAATTCAAATCTGAGAACCCAATGTTCTAATACTTGACTTTATGTTCGTAATTAGCCTTGAAAATCCTGTTTTTTCATGCGATGATTCAAACAGAGAACCCAATTTTCTTAGAATTGACTTTATGCTGGAAAGTAGCCTTGAAAACCTAGTCCTTCCATCCAATTATTCAAATAAGATAATCGACTTTGGTGTTAAGAAATTAGTTTTTTTTTTGGCTTCATAGCGGTGCCTTCTTTTGCTGACGGCAATGACTCCATGATTATGGTACCTCCTATTTGCTTTAAAACAAAATCTTTTAGCATATGCATGTGCTAGTGTATGTGCGGGTGAGCAGGCAGCGGTTGAACTTTTGTTTGAGCCTGGTTTTGCATGAACGACCAGGCGTGTAAAACATGTTCTAAGATTTTAATTAAATACATCTTTTTGGTTCTATAAAATGCAGAACAATTAGAAATAAGGTAGAGGCAATTTTTGTTTTATAACTACTGGACAGTAGTGCCAATGTTATTTTGAGCCAATTTTAGCTTCTACTTATGTAAAGCAATCTAACCTTGTATTAAGCTTTACTTCTATTTCGTCAGCAGTCATCTGTATATAGTAATTCATCTAGAGCACCTTGTCTTTTTGGGTTATAGTGATGAGGACATCTACCAGGGATTCAGACATGTGTATCATCGGGGAATCGTAGATCGATGGCTACGATTTAGAGTATGTATTTTTTATTCTATATATTATGTTGCATTTGAGTTTTCCCATTTTACACCTATGGGGAATTGAGTCTATGTTGTAGCCTGAGGGCACTTTAGTCTTTTCGGTTTTTCTTTCATTTGGGCATATTTATAGGAGGCCTCTTGCATTGTATGGGATGATGAATGATTAATGAAAATTTTCTTTTGTTTCTTCTTCTTGTGTGAGCACTAGAGAAGGGAGAGAGAGCTCGAGGTGAGCAAGCGCAATACCCACCAGTCGTCGGAAGAGTTCGCGGCTCGTGGTTCCATCTATTTCAATTTGTTTTTCTTCTTACCTCCCCACCCCACCCGCCGACTTTCCCTAGTCCCCTCGTCATCAACCATTTTTCCCCACCCACTTCTCCCTCACAATACTACCCCCTCAAGCTCCACTGCCGGCCGAGCCCCACTTTTCCCCCCAACCGAATTCCCAAGCCTCCCACCACCATACCGCCGCCCCCCATTGTCCATCCACCATTAATGATGATTAATGTCATCATTACCACCTACCAAAATAGCCTCCCTTGATTTAGGAAGAGAACTCCTCAATTTGAAATTCAAATTTTGAATTTCAAAAATTTTCCTAATTTGACAAAGCCATGTTTGAAAAGTTTTAAATCTTATTCAATTTAATTTTAAATTGGATTGGATTTAATTTTCCTCTTCTTTATTAAGAAGACTAAATTTAGAAGCTTTTAAATCCCCACCAATCCTCCCCCTCTTTTCTCAATGCCGCCGGCCCCCCATTGGTGGCTTCCCTATTAATTCCCATTAAAGCTCCCAATCCAACTTTAATTTGAATTCAAAATTCAAATTAAATCCCGCCAAATCCACTTAAAAATCTGAAATTAATTTCAGATCTTGATTAAATTTCCTCTCCCTTTTTCTATCCTATCCAAGCCCTCACCCAAACCGCCCCTCCCCCTCCCCCTTTCACTTGCATCCCATCTCTTGGGAAACCCTAGTTTGCTCATGAGACTTGAAGTCAAGAGAAGAAGGCGCCCTCCTCTCCCAACCTCATCGTCATTGGTGCATGGCCAATCCTGAGGTCGATCACGGCCTCGCTTACAACGCCCTCG
>NW_021319121.1:268401-271791 GCF_001605985.2 Dendrobium catenatum | reverse complement strand
CCTCCCCCTCCCCCTTTCCCTTGCATTCCCTCTTTTTGGAAACCCTAGTTTGCTCATGAGACTTGAAGTCAAGAGAAGAAGGCGTCCTTCTCTCCCAACCTCATCGTCATTAGTGCATGGCCGATCCTGAGGTCGATCACGGCCTCGCTTACAACGCCCTCGAGGAAATTGACATTCTCCGCTCCCCTTTCTACGAGCCCGACTGGGAGTACGATGAATCGGTGGAAGACTACGTCAATCGCATCCTCTACTGTTTAGCGGAGACGATTGATCTTCAAAAACCCAAGACGCGTTGGCTCATCATCAGTCACCCGTCGCCGCCTCCACCGCCGGTTACTTCTCTATCAACTAAGGTCCTCGGCGCCATCTTCATAGTGGTAATCTCCTTCCTTATATGGTTCGTCTTTCTCCGCTAAGCCTAAGAGTGGAAGAGTGAGAAGGTGCTCAAGGTGAACTTCTCATTATTTAGTGTTGGATTTTGTTATGAGCATGTAACATTTACCATTATCTTTGGATTTTTGATTAAATTATTTGGCTAATCTCAATAGCACTTCTTTGCCTAAGCAAGTTAAAATTTTTGAATTCCGAAATCTATCTTTTTGCAAGCAATAATTCTATAGTGGCACGTTTTGGTCAATTGATCATTATAATTTATCAAGTAACTCCTATATGTTTCACATCCTATAGTTTTTGGTTTTTGTATTGGGATTATTATTCATTGGTCGATGAAGACTTTGCATTTGAGCAACCGAGGTTTTGCTGAATGGCTGTGTTGATGAAGAGTTGATTATCAAATCGTGTTATTCATTTGATTGGCAACGTGCAGCTCAATTGATTGGCTGATCCTGTGTACTTGGCAATCTATTTTTTCTTTTATCCGTTCTCTACAATGTTTCCAATCTAAAATTAGTCATTTACTGCTTTCAAATCTCTTTCTCTTGTGCCTTATTTCTTTCTTTGATTTTATGGAGAGGTGGTAGAAATTTTGTAGTTTCCATTTGAGTTAAATAGAGTTAAATAATTTTCTTACCTGGAATAGAAAAATGTTTTTTTTTTGAAGTGTTATTCTCAAGAATCAGCGTACACACTCGCTTGCAATTCTAATTTTCAATGATGACATGAATGAAAATGTAGATCTGCTTATTTTTTTTTATTTCTTTTAAGAAAAATCTATTTGGTTGGCAAATGTTATTATGCTCCTTCCTGCATTTTGTGTTAAAGTAATTCTTTTTGATAGCAACTAGAACACCAATAAGCAGTGCAAATAAACTATACAGAGCAAATAAATTAAAAATTTGAAGAAGAGTGGATGTAAATCATTTTTCCGTTAACCGTTTGGTGAAAATAGTACTGAATATATTACAAGGTTGAGTGGCGGTCACTGTCAAAGGAATAGTACTTTTAACATACTCGCAGTCAGGATTGAAGAGGAGGTTTTGACCAAACGGTTGAGAAACAGCTGTGTAAGAAAGTGGCTGCTATGATAGAATTTCAAAGTAGAGTGGCTGCTGTAACTGAAGGGTTCACAAAGGAATCATTATGCTTAGTGTTGATGCTTGTTCGATAACTTATCATCTCCCCTCCAGTTTACAGTTCGTTCCTGAAATGTTAACTTGTTTCGGAAAGCAGCAATTATCAGTATTCAGTGATTTAGTAAACACATCAGCAATTTGTGCAATAATGTCCTTGGTTTTTTAGCAATCACATATGCATTGATAGTCTATTTTGATGTGTTTGATTTTGACATGAAATACTGCACTGTTGGCAAGGGCGAGAGTGGAGATGTTATAGTCGAGTATAGTAGGCCGGTCTGTGGAAATGTTTGAAGTCGTGAAGGATTGTGATGTGTTTTGGAAGTAAAAACAGCAAGTTAACAAACAGAAAAATGTAGGAATTTAAAGATGGGGGTTGATTTTGATTAATACTTCAACAATAATGAAAGATACAATTGATCTACTATTCAAGAGGTATATGAATTCTCCCACAAATCCTAGACGCTGCTATGAACAATTCCTAACAAAAACTATAACAAACATAAATCGCATAAAATAACAATAACAACAACAACAAGCTTTTATCCCACTATGTAAGGTTGGCTACATGAATCCTTTTTCGCCATTGTGTCATATTAAGAGTCAAATTATCATCTAAATCTAATAAATGAAAGATTAAATTTAATAATTTCTAAACAAATATTTTTAGGTCTACATCTACCTTTCTTAACATAAGTCAAATCTAATACATCTACTTTCCTAACCGGGTCATCGGAATATCCTCGTTTTATGTGACCAAACCATCTAAGGCGACTCTCTAATCTTATCTTCCATTGGAGCTACTCTAGCCATTTCAAGTATATGCTTATTTCATATCTTCTCTAAGAGTAAAGCAACTCATCCATCTGAGCATCCTCATCTTTACAACACTTAACTTAATATTCTGTTTCTCTTTTAATGGCCAACATTCTGCACCATAAAGTATTGCAGGTCTTACTACCATCTTATAGAATTTTTCCTTAAGTTTGAGTGAGAATTTTCTATCACACAACAAGCCCGATGCATTCCTCCACTTCAACCATCCAACTTGAATTCTACTAATAATATCCCCATCTATTTCACAATCACTCTGAACAATATACTCAATATATCTAACATGTGTACTCTTATTTATAACTTGATCATCCAAAGTCACAATCTCCCCACTAGTTCTATTATTTCTAAAATTACACTCCATATATTCAGTTTTAGATCTAATCAAATGAAAACCTTAGAATCTAAGGTTAACCTCCATTTTTTTTTCTTTTTCTTTTTTTATTTTCTTCTTTTCCTTTTTTTCTAAGGTTAACCTCCATAATTCAAGTAAACCTTCAACTCCCTCTCTAGTCTTATGACTCTTATCAACCGCAAGAATATCATCAGCAAAAGGAATACATCATGGTACAACCTCTTGCAAATGTCTAGTGAGAACATCCATGACTAAAGCAGAAAAATATGGGCTTAAGGCTGGTCCTTGATGTAATCCAACTGAAATAGGAAAATATTTTGGTCAAACCACCTTGTGTTTGAACACAAGTAATACCTCCTGCATACATATCCTTAATGATTTGAATTGAAGCATTATTAACCCCTTTCTTATGCATAACTCTCCATAGCACTTCTCTTGGAACTTGATCATATGCTGTCTTAAATAAATAAAAATCATATGTAGATCCTCTTGATTCTCTCTATACTTCTCTATCAAACATTTCAATAAATGAATAGCTTCCATAGTAGACCTACCTGGCATGAATCCAAATTGATTTTGAGAAACATTAGTGTCACACCGCAACCTATGCTCCATAACTCTCTCCCATAGTTTTAAGGTATGGCACATTAACTTAATTCCTCTATAATT
>NW_021319121.1:251698-268008 GCF_001605985.2 Dendrobium catenatum | reverse complement strand
CCCCCTTTCTTTAAATAAATCTTTCCTAATTTTCTTCCCAATCCAAATTCAATCAGTCATCTTTCCCTAAATAAACTTTCCTATTTATTTTTTCCATGATTTCTCTTCCTTACACAGTGAATATTAACTCTCCATGGGCCCCCAAGATACTTACAAATCCCGACCCCTCGCGGCGTATCAATACTTCCCCCCAAAAAAGAACATTGTTCTCAAGGTGAAAGGATGAGAACTGTCTCCTGATCATCTCGTATGGATCCTATGTGTCTTCTTACTATGATAGATCATTACATTTGATTAGTAACTCATGTGCTTCTATTTCGCCTCGACGTATAGGTTTTGATAGAGGTGTCAACTGTGGCTTGTCCGTCTTCCTTGATAGTGCATTCACAGCCTTGATCTCTAGTCCTGGGTGATACTAAATCTCACAATCATATCCAAGTAACTTGGATCCACCCCTGATGCTTCTTAGTCCCTATCATCTATTATAGCAAACACTTCATACTCTTATGGTCTGTCCTGGCAAAATAAGTGTCGCCCCAACTAGTATGGTTGTCACTTTTGGATGTCTAAGATAATCGCCATCAATTTCTACTCGTATACGGACTTGAGCCTCGCCCTGGTCGTGAGCACCTAATTGAGGTAAGCAACGAGCTGATGATCCTGCATAAGCACTGCCCCTAGTCTGTATCCCGATGTTTCTATCTCCACCATAAATGGTCTGCTGAAGTCAGGAAGTGCTAATACGTGCATTCTAGTCATGTCTCTTTTTAACTGCTCGAAGACACGTGTTGTCGCTTTCCCCCAATTAAAATTGTCCTTCAATTGCTTCATTATTAGCCATGCTATTGTGTCATACCCTCACACAAACTTCTGGTTGTATCTGGTGAGACTTAAGAACCCTCTCAACTCGTTCAGGTTCTATAGCTCCACCAAGTAGCCCAGCTCTGCTCCATGCATCAGTGTGAACATTGTTTTGAGTGAAAATAGTGTTCTGCACAGGATGACATTTCCTCGCATTACCACCCTCTTCCCCTCCACCTGAATCTCCATAGGCAAAGATTTCCAGTGCACCTTCATCTCCCCAATCCTTTGTAGCAACTTTATCTTCAGAATCACATCAGTGCTCCCCAAATTCAAGGGAAGAAAATCCTCCACTATATATATGCCCTGGAGTGTCGACACCAACCTCCTGCAAATCCCCCTACCCCATCACCATCATGACTCCAAAGCTCCTCGTATCCCCCAACTCCAAACCCAACTGGTCACATCCAAAGTCCACCACTAGCCACTTCCTAATTTGTCCCGTCATTTTCATGGTGTGATTTGGAGTAAATCCCACCATTGAGTTAAGGAATACTTCCGCTACATCAATGTGTAGGTGCTCCACTCCCTCTTATGCTTCCTCATCCAACTCTTCTTTGTCGGTCTTCACCTTATCACAAATCATAAAGACCTGGAATGTGCGGTCCTTGGACTGATGGCCGGGTGCATACTTCTCATCGCATTGGAAGCACAAACCCCTGCTCTTTTATCTAGCACCTCTGTCTCTGTGAGGCACTTGAAGTTGGTTCAAGGGTTATCTCCCTCACTCTTCTCCCTTAGTGCCTCTTGTTGAAGTGACACTGTCTGAGTCTTCGGTATCAATGAAGTTGTGAAGGGTTCCTGTAGCAGTCTCAAGTGACTCCGCTTCCGCTGGTTCTCTCCATCTGCCTCCAATCTTCCGCTATATGGGCTAGCTCCATGGTTTCCTTTAATCCCCTCAGCCTCAGTAATTGGAGGCCTGCCCATACGTTGGTTTTGAGGCATTTCATGAAATTTTCTTCCAACAATTCTTTTCAAATTCCCCTTAACCTTCTCGATAGCGACTCAAACCTTTACCTATACTTCATGAAGACCTCCTCTTATGTTAGACAAGGAATTGCTCATGTAGGTCTCCTTCCAGAATGACTCGGAAACGTTCCAACAAGCAATCCTTAAACTCCTAAGAGCAGATCGGGTATCTAGCCTCCTTCCACTAGAACCAAGCGAGGGCTTTCCTCTCCAGATATAGTCTTGCAGCTGTAAGCTTCACCACCTCTCTCAACCCATTCACCGTCAAATACCTCTCCACACGGTATACCCACCCATGAGCATCCTCCTATTCGAATACCAACATCTTCAACTTCAGCACCTTTATCGTTGCTGATAGTTTTGACTGAAACCAGATTTAGCATATGCTTGCAGTTAAACATTCTGGCCATATGTAGTATTTCTACAGCTTATTGCTCGACTCAGATGCAAACCAGCATGCGTCCGATGAACTAGAATGCTAAGTAAATATAAAATGCATCCCAGATTTTTCATATTCAATGTTTGGTGAAGATTATTGAGTAGATTGTTTATAATGGTTTGATTGAGCAAGATGTTAACTAAATAGACCATAAAGAAGATAAGTGCAATGATTACCTTGGAGAGATGAAGAAGCAGGGTTGGTTCGGCCTTGCTTGTATGAAACCTGAGCCAATGTAGATGGGAGGAAAAAGTGGCAAACCATCGACATTGAGCTTGTTTTAGGCTCACATGGACAGTTTCTTATAAATTTCCGTGTAAAAAAAAGCATTAGATATATCCCATTGTGCAATTTTCTAGTCATAATTAAGTTGAGGCAACTCTGGGAAGAACCCAAATGGCGAGCATTTTATACATTTCATGATAGCCTTGAGCAATGAATCGGGCTTTATATCTACCAATGGTTCCATTTGATATTTGTTGTCTTATAGATCAATTTGCAACTAATGATATTTTGAGATGGTTTAGGTGGGACAAGAGACCAATTGCCTTGATTTTGAAATGCTTGGAATTCATCTGACATGGCGATTCACCACTTCTCCTCTTGAATGGCTTGAGAACATCAGGTAGGATCAATAGGCAGTGAGAACGTACTGTTGAGATTGAAAATACATTTGTATTTGAGAGAACCTGTTACGAGTTACCATGGAATGACGGGGAGGAGGTTGAGAAACTTCATCAGGTAGAGGAACAGTTAACATTGGTGATGATGTAGAATTGCTGAGAGGAGATGAAGGTTCAGTAACCTGGAGGGTTAGAGTGGCTTGGAAGATCATGAACGTTAGAGTTCGGTGGTGTGGACAAATGTGTAGTTAGTTGAGGTAGAGTTTCTTACAGTGTCAGGCACAGGCACAAGTGTTAGGAGAGAAGGATAAGTAGAGTAGAGGATCATGGTGCAAGTTTAGTAGAGGTCACTCAAACTTGACTTTAGATAATTGGAGAAGTGATCCCATACATCACTATGAAAGAGTTCTAGAGGATCAAAATTGTAGTGGTAGATACACAAAAGTTTGCAGGAGGCTTTTTGCGGGAGAACATGAGGAGCAATGAGCAGATTTTTGGCTGAGAAGCTGGAATTTTTATAGAAGTTGCTGAATTTGAATGAGGGGTGACCGAGCCATCAATGCCAAATAGTGTAGTCAGGTTGAATTGATAGAAGGGCGAGGTTTTTGGGCTGTTTGAGTTTAGAAGGCAGTGGCTTAATTGACAGAGACCTTGGTGGCAGGTTTCATGAAGAGCCCCGATAGGTCGTCAAATCCTTGATTCAATATTCAGATGCATCACAAGATTGGACAAAGATCATCTTTAATAAATTTATTAATAGAAGATTGTGAATCTTTCAGCACATAAAATAACTTGGAACTAAATAGTGTATGTAGAATACCCTATCTGGCCTGTTTGATGGGATGGGTTGTCAATTGTCGAGAGATGCAGTTTGATTATCGGTGCAAGGAGTAGATGTGATATGTGAGGTGGTTCTCGAGTCAAGTTAGGTTAAGAGGAGTCGATGACCGTAGCTTTCTTAGTTTATTGATGTTTGATTTTTAGGCTTCGTTTGATTGGAATTTTTCAGTGCTTATTCCATTTTAAAATGATAAATTCATTTTTTTTTTACTGTTTGGTTTGTCAAATTAAGTTCTCAATAACTCTTTTTTTTTCCTGCCGTTTTGAGAAAGCATTTTATATATGCTTCTCCGTTAGAAAATTCCATTTTATGAATCAATGTTTCTTAAAATTGTCTTCTACAAAAGTACAAAAAAACCAAACGGAACCTTAGTTGATGCCAACACTTGAGAGCTATGTGACCAAACTTGTCACAAATCTAGCATGAGATAGCTGCGGTAGTGTTTTCGCTAACCCTATGGGGGATTGTGGGAGACTTACCGTACATAGTAGGAAAATGGTGAAGCGTCATTTTACGACATAGAAATTACCTGCAAATAGGGGTGTAAATGAGTCGAGTATTTGTCTAATTGAGTTAAGCTTGTTTAGTTCTTATGGGGCTTGAGCTCAACTCGCTGAAAAATTTATAGGCTCGAGCTCGATTCGATGGTTGAGCTTGATTTCTTAATTTAATTTTATTTTTTTTATTTCTAGATGCCGTATAGAATATTCACTTTTAGAGATTCACTTGTGTTTCATTTTCCCTTCCACTTCCCTTAAGAATTTATATAGAATTTTGGAGTCCAATAAAACGTAACTCGTAATGTTTATTAACTTTATTACAGAAATGCTAACATATAAAATGTCATGATTAGAATGCATGTCCCGATGTTTGCTTATATCTCCACTTCTTCTTGTATATTCTTTTACCTCCCACACCTGCACACAATAGGTGGGGCTATAATCTCTCCCACATCTGCATCTAGCAGAAGGAGCTAGAAGAATACTTATGTTGCTACTTAATCTCCCACATTTGCTTTCAACCCACACCTGCTTCCAGCAAGTGGTGCTAGAGCCCCCTCACATCTGCATGAGGTAGATGGGATTAGAAGAGCACATTTAGAGCCCTTTATAACATAACAAATGGTGCACTTTTCCATCTTTTAAAATACAACATCCCAAACACCATATAATGCAAAAATGCAATGCAATAGTGAATAAATTATGCATTTAATGAAATATTTAGATGATGCAAGAATTGTTAGTGAAATGCTATGGTGCTTGTAAAATAGATTACTCACTGAATTTTTCTTTTTCAATTTATTCTTTTAGATGGATATAACATTTCAAGACTTTTATGTAATTACTATTATTGCCAAAAAAAAATCTCAATTCAATAATATATTTTGAAATTTGTATGGAAAAAACCAATTGTTGAAAACTCAATTGCATGCAGCCAAAATGTCGATAATAAAGAGCACAATAAGATACTCGAAATCATATGGTGAAAGCTTTGTAAAACTTGTGAAAAATATATTTTTTTCATAACTTTTAATAAATTTATTGGAATTAAATCAAAGAACAGGGTTTAGGAGTCTACTTGAAGCTCTACAATTTTATGAATTGACCTGGCGGACGAATCTCGGACATTGGCCTTCAAATTCCTTCCCTTTCTCTTTTTTTTTTTTTCCTTTCCTCCTCCCTTCTTCGGCAAGCCTGAGTTGCGAGTGAGTTTAGCAAATGAGTTAAGATGTTTTAATATTAAAAGTTTTCACCATTTTGAACTAGTGCCACGGTGCCCGAGTATCTTGGCGTCGACGCTTTGTAGAGCTCTAGAGATTCTTCTAGATGCCCCTGAATATTCTCACCTTAGACCAAGCACCACGACGGAGCTTCTCGATGCCACGACATTCACCCAAACCTATTTATTTGTCAATTTTCTCAAGAGATCGGTGCCAAGACTTCGTATCCTCTTGCGCTACGGCATCCACAAAACATCAAGCTTAGATTTTCACTTTTTTAATTTCAAACATTGGTTACTTTCTACTATGTTTAACATTCTAAGACTCATAAGTAGCATTTAAATTAGAATTGAGGATTATTTACAGAAAATCACTTGGATTTGACGATGGATGTTACAATATTTGTTGTCAGCTATTGGGCAAGTTCTTTTGGAATGATAAAAAAAATTCTCACATATTACGTCAAACTGTTGTAAGCTAGAAAATTCATAATAATAGAACGATAATTTAAGACCATAGCTTCGCAGAAAGATCTTGTTTAAAATATATACAACATAGGAATGCATGGGATACTAGAGTTTTTATGTGAACAACTTAGGAAGAGAAAAAAAAAATCATGAAGCTCGACCCAAAACAAATGAACAACAATATAATTAAATTTTTAGAGATATACTCTTTCCTTCAATTGGAGAAGATGAGATTAGAAAAAAGTAAACTCAAGCTATTCTTTTATAACTATTGTAATGTTTGTTTGAGAAGTAGAGGAGAGTGATGCTAGAGATTAGATGATATAAGTTTGGCTTTCACAATAAGGTTATAATGGCCAGGGACATTGGATGAATGATGGCATTCAGGGCAATGGCAATAAGATAATGGTGATCGACGAAGATTAATGGACTATAATAGCTGAGAGGTTGTTGTTAGATCACGGTTGATGACATGTGATGATGGTCGGATGATAGTAGTTAGACGATGATGGTGATTACTGATAATGATCATCAACAATGAATGTTGAATAGAAGTTCTATGCAAGCTCAATCCTAGGTTTAAGTTCATAGGCCAATCTTCTCATTCATATGGAGAATATAGCTCTATTTATAATTTTCTAAAATACCATTTTCCATAAATTTAGCCAAAATCTACAAAAACTTTATTGAACAATCTATATTGATTCCCTTGATCATCAACTTTATTTTTAGCATTTATGTACTTTAATGATCTCAAAATTCATAAACATGTAAAATTCAAAGATTATTTGATCCTTCAAATAATTTCAAGAAAATTTTATTAAACTACTTGGTTTGTGCTTATTTGTAGTTGGGTCATTGAGATGTTCACTTCAAGTATTAGTTTCTCAAAATTATACTTCATATTATTTGAATTTAGGCTTCATTTGGGACTCTTTATTTACTGTTTCTTAAAATAATTTTTTAATATAAAAAATTAAAACTTTATTTGAGAAGGCTTTCTTACTGCTTCTTAAAGCAGCAGCTTTTCGTGACTTGGACTTTGTGAGCAACAAGTCCACTTGACATGTAAGTGTTAGTAAAAAGCTCGTATTTAATTAAGTTTATTCAACAAGAAGTGGACGGTCTAATTCAACAGTATTTGCTGATTGGAATGCAAATTATGTTGGAATGTAAGACTTAGGAAATCAAGAAGACTTTACTGCAAATCAACTACTGCTCTATCTTGTTAGCGAAAAGGCAAAATTTATAAATTGTTAGACCATTGTAATTTAATAAAAAAAGCTCTTTATTTTTCACCTTTTTTAGTTAAAAATTAAATTATTTAAAATCATTCATATTATAATGTATAGCTTTCCGTATGTTATAAGAAAATTATCTATTTTTAATTTTTTATACAGTGTTATTATCTATCTAGTCATCTCTCTCTCTCTCTCTCTCATCCTAATTGTTGTCCTCTTTCCTGTTATATATTACCAAATAAATTTGCATGACTCACTACTTTTCTATCAATTAATAAATGAATCGTCTCAAATGTAGCCTTACTAAATCCTTTTAGTTCAAAATTGGTAAAATTTAGAAGAGTGCTTAACAGTATAGGCTATAGCTGTAAAATTTTGGTAGGGGTGACACGACGCGAAAATTCGACCCGGACCCGACCTGTTTGATAAACGGTTCGGGTTTGCAGATTCGACTCGTTTGATAAAACGGGTCGGGTTCGGGTTGACCCGGCGGGTTGTCGGGTCAACGCTGCCGCGCTGCCTTCGCCCGTTGCCGGGTCGCGCGTGTCGGGTCGGGTCAACCCGGCAACCCGTCGGGTCGGGTCCGGGTTGAAATGTCTGACCCGTTTGTAAAAACGGGTCGGGTTCGGGTTGTCCCATTTAGATTCGGGTCAACTCGGGTTCGGGTCGAACCCGACCCATCGACCCGAATTGACACCCCTAAATTTTGGTAAATTCTGATATTCTATTTAGCCATTTGATTAAGGATTATAGCATTTAAAATTTATTAGAGAGGTAAGTACTCAAATTCATTAAATGTTATCAATGGTAGGATTTTAAAAAATTTTGAATTTGACTAATAACAGAATTGAAATGGGATTTGGCAAAAGAAATTTTTTTAAAATACCTAAAAAGTTTATTTTTCAATATTTAAGTTAACACTTACTTTAATTCTATCTAAAATAAGATATGAAAATGGCCTTAGATCATCTCCAACCGAAAATCTCATTTTTCACTCCAAAATGCCGGAAACTACAAAATGCTGTGATTTCATCTCCAATGGAACGCGTTTTTCACCCTTTTGCAGTTAACCGTCGCCTCTTTTTTTTCTCGCGACAAGTTCGGTAGAGTGGTAAAAATGGCGGAGATGAACAGTGCAACGCCAATATTGGCGTCCCACTGTTCACCCGCAGCCATATAGCGGAAATTTTGCAGTTCGGTTGGAGCTGGCCGGGAGCTCCATTCAAGCGTTTGGAGGTCGGTTGGAGATGCCCTTAGAAGATTAGGTGGAAGCCAAAGATTAACCGATATTTTTTGTTGGTTAATTAAAAGAAATTTTTTAAATGATGATAATAAATCGTCACTTTATCTTCTTCGTTATTAGAAAATAACTAAGAAGATGCGTAATTTGTAATTAAAAATGATTTTTAATTAAAGTAAAATATTGGGAGTTAAAATCTTAATTGAAAATAATAAAATTAGATGAGTTGTTGATATCCTCACAAAAAAAGAAGAATATATAGATATAGAATTCTTATAAGAAAATTAGATCTCTTAAAATCATATAATAACTTTGGTTATAACTATCACATCATAATTCATTGTAAAATACCTATTTCCCATTAAAGAAATTTCAAGTAAATAAAACATTGCAACCAAATTGAATTTGAAAGCAATTTAGAAATTAAAAAAAATTGTTAAAAACTATCTCAATCGACCATAAAGCTCTATTCGGTATGGATGTAATATTTTGTAAAGATAATTATAAAATCATTATAAAAAATAAATTTTTTTTAGAAATATTATATAAAAAATATAATTTTTTTAGAGCTATTGTGAATGTAAAGAGTTTTTTTTAGACTTACGCGTCATTGTGGTAAAACTTTTATGGGGAAAGTGAATTTTTAAGCAATTATGAATATTATAAATATATTATTTAAAAAAAAAATCTAATAACTATTTTGTTACAATTAATGCATGCTATTAAATTTGGTTATAAGAAATAACTTTTTATTATAGAAAAATTTCTGAAAATTTAGCAAGAAAGCATACAAAAATAGTAAGCAAATTAAATTATGATCATGACATCAAAAGCAAAATAGTGAGAAAGGTGGGACATTTATTTTATTTCAGCTACCATATATTAATAAATTTAGCTAAAAAAATAATTTTTATTAAATAACTTTTTAGGAAGAGAGAAAAAATAAAAAAAATTAATACTAAAATAAAAAATATAATTGTATGCAGGCAATCTTAATCTGTTGCTCAGAAGTTTTATTTACCAACTAAGAGGTTGTGCTATATGTTTGAGTTTGATATATGTTTTATTTGGGACGATTTTTTTATTGCTTCTTAAAATGGCTTTCAAAATTTTGTACTAGAAAGTCGTTTTAAGAAGTAGTAAGAAAGCTGTCCTAAATGAAGCTTTAATTGAACTAAATGTCTAAGAAAAATATTTGTGATTTAAAAATTAAAATAGTTTGAAAGACAATTTTTTTAATAAAATATTAAGTTTTATTCCAAAGTTATCTTCTTTAATATATAAAAACCGTTCCCTCGCAGCCCACCTTGAACAATTCAACTTCCGCCCCATTCATCACCGCTCACCAAAATTTCTCCCCGTCAATGGAATCTGATAAACAAACCGCAGCCCGGCGCTTCCACCTTCAACAATTCCGTCGACTCTTCAGCTACATCGGAGCCACCGTCGCCCTTCTCCTCTTCTCCTACTCTTCCTTCTATATTCCGATACCTCCGAGCAACCCCGGCGATCTATTCCGTCGCGCATCCGCCATACTCGTCAGCCCTAGCTTCGTCTTTCTCGTCGGAAACACTATTATTCTCCTCCTCTTTGCCAAATCCGGCCAGCTCTCATCCTCCTCTGAGTTCATTTCATCCGAATTCAACTCCTGTGAGGTGCCTTACCCTTCGCCTCCTAATTTGGAACCGATTGAAGAAGATGAGTTTGAGGAAAAGAAGGTATGCGTTGAGATTAGTTCTTTTAGGCGGAGCCAATCGGAGAAATTAGAGCGAGTTCGGGAGGAGCCGGAGCTCCGGCGATCGGGGACGGCGGTTATATCGCGCGGAAGAAAAGGGGAAGTGGCGCACGATGGAGAGGATTCGGAGGGAGAGGAAGATGCGGAGCATTTTCGGCGCACGATAGAAGAGTTTATTGCTAAGCATCAGCGGCGGTTTCAGAGGGAGGAGTCGCTGGCCGTGGTATCGTTCTCCGACGGAATAACAGAACCTTTCACTATGTAATTGTGGTAAATAAATTCACGCGAAGGCAAAATAAAGTAGGTTTTTATTTTATTTTTGTTTACATATCGAATTTCTTGTAAATTTAATATCTGTATTATTAGATTTTCGAGATGTTTGTTTTTAATTTATTTTTTTTACTCCTTTCTCACTTTTTTTTGTGCAAAAAAAAAATAAAAGGAAATATATGCAATAATGCAAATAATTTTATGTGCCTTATTATTACTCTTCGGTAGGGTACATAAATCCGATAAAAAAACTATAACAAACATATTATTTAAGGAATTCATCAGTGTTTATTTTATATCAAAATCCGTCTCTTTTAAATATCTATCTCTGGATTACTTTATAAAACATACCTTATTAAAAATCTATATATCGATAGATCTTTTTATTTTTTTATTTTTTGAGAGGAAGTATCTATGAATTGAGTAATCACGCAAGCGAAAATTAAATAAATAGATTGCCAAAAAAAGGTTATTGAGCACAGAGTTTTGGGTATTTGATTAAATAAATATAAATATTATCTCAGGCAATTTAAAATTTACATATAATTCATTTTTTAAAAAAATTAGAAATTATCAAAATAATTTGGATTTAAAATTCTCTTGTTTTTTTTTTGGGACATTTAGGCCATTTAAGGCAAACTCACACACATAACGCATACACATGGACTCGAACCTTGGACCTCTTAGTTGGAAGCCTAAGCTCTCAACCAATAGACCAATGGGAGTTGTGTAAATTCTCTTGTTTGGCTATGTGCTCCTACAATGAAGTCTCATTCTCGCGAGACATTATTCTATATGGTCATCAGAGATTGTCCGGAGGCGAATCAGGACGCACTACATTATTTTTTTTTTCTTTTATATAGACGCTATGTATCGTTGTGTACCGGGTGTATAATAAAATAGGCTGGGCTGAGGAAGGCTAATAGGCTTAGCCGCATAGGGGCAGGGGAGTGTAGAAAGAATTTTTAAGATAAATGAAAAAGTGAAGCTTAAAAAGTGGTAGCTTGTTTTTCTTGGCGAAACGGTTTGAAAGTGGGATTAGTGGACGGTTTTTTTCCGAAGCTCCAGGCTTTGATTGGCTCGGTGTTTTAACTGTTTATTAAATCAATTTTTTATTACAAAAAACTTTTAGTTGAATTTTTTTTATACTAATAAAATTATTTTAAAAAATAGTCCCAAATTAAGCATCAAGTATCATTTGGGTCAGCTTTTTTACTGCTCTCTAAAATGATTTTTTAAGGCAAATTTTTAATTTAAAAATTTTTATACCAAAAAATTACTTTAAAAAGTAATACGTAAGCTATCTCAAACAAAATCTCAATCTTCAAAGTAGCAGCTCGTGTATCTGTTGATAAATTACAATTAAATATTTATATATATGATTAAGTTGAACATAATTAAAATAAGGTTATTATTGTATTCAAATTTGTACGAGAATAATACTCTGACTCTGTTACCAGACAAGTCTTTCGAATAGCTTGAAACCTATGTAAGAATGAAGGGAAAAAAGATATGTGATGGACCTTCGATCACATAGAGAAGGTGAGTAAATTGAGGCTGTGGAGAAGATGAACTTACTGATTGGTTGGTTACAGTAAATCAAGCCGAGGGCTTCTTGGGTTGGTGTTTTTTGAAGGCCCTTGTCGTCAGGCGAGGGCGAGTTGTTTTGATGGTTTCCTTTCTTCGCCGAGGTGAGTGACAAGTTGACGGGATCCTCCATTTCCCTCCACTGTTTGTGGGCCTGAGTGAGTGCGGCTTGATGTTCCTTGGGCAAGTTCTTCTGTGGGGCCCACTGGATGCGAGACGATCCCAACAGTTACTTTTAAATTTGTACCCCTTAAAAATTAAGGTTGATTCTACCCCTACATATCATGACCTGATTTTTTTTCTTAGCATGGACATGATAAGTAGAAAAAATAAATTAAATATGGACAAAAAAATATATATTTCATATAAAAAATAATAATCTATGCATATCACACAACATATTTTCAAGCATAATAAGAGATAAATAATGAAAAAAAAAAAAGATAAGTTAAAAGTAAATAACCATTAAATTAAGGCAGTCATGTCAATCCAAAAATGACTCGAGCAAAGTTTCCATTTTACCTTGCAACGTGTTAGTTGATTGAGTTATTTATTTAAATAGTTTAATGAAAGAAAGTTTTGTGAAGTAAATTTAACAATTATTTGATTTCATTATTCTAATTTGTGTTGTCACTGCTCTAAAGGACATCATCCTTCCAATAAAAAGCAATATAACAAAGCTATGTTTCATAATTATGAAAGGAACCTTTTTTTTTTTAAAATAAAAAAAGGAGAATTATTATTTGCCTTTAGTCCCACCTTCCTTGTCATTGACCTTTACTTTGAACATATTGTTAGTTTAGTATACAACGTTTGGTGCGAGAGAGATTATTATGTGCGGATCTGGACGCATTTGGAGGTCAATCAAGATGAACCATATCACTCAATGCACTATTTATTGAGTAGCGTGGCACGTCTGGATGCATCCGAATACCGCACGTAATAATTTTTCTTGATGCGAAGTTAATATAACTTGATCTGTCTCTCAATGATTAAGCTTTTAGGGTGAGAATGACCAAAGAATGAGGATCACCTTTGTGTAATATCAAATGTCGTTCTCTAATTATAAGTAGCGGAAGGAAACGATAGAAACTAAAAATATTGATTAAGAATTTTATTTTTTTTTTAAGTTTTCAGTCTATCACTTTTATATTAAAATTTGCCAATTTTAATTAACTATTTTATGCTATATATTTATTAGAGAGTTGAAAGAGAAAATTATTGAGATTAAAAGGATGAATGATAGTATGATTGCTATTAAGATGATTGTTGATAAAAGAAATTATGAATGTGCTTGGTGGTTATGCTAATTGAGTTAGAATAGAAGATAATTAAGAAATTAATTTGGGAAGAGATGGATGAACTACTACAACATATAGTTATTGAGGAAAGTGCTCAATTTAAAGCTATATGTGGATAAATGTCCAAATCTTACTAGACAAACAAATCCTAGGTATTGGATTTGTTGTGGTCTTCTTTTCTACAATTAAAGGGACCTTTCTATAAAAAATCTTCAAGTCTAAATCATAGGATGAAGGATGTCTATCATTGGTTGGTTGTGTAGATTGTGATGTGCATGATACACCATTCCATTTTATTTATAGATATGTAGATTTAGGGCGTCTGATATTTACCTTTGATTCGTCGCTAAAATTTTTTCACAATGAATACACCATTACATCTCATCACAAGTATTATATGCAAAATTGTTCGTGAATTGACACCCAACGTTACTAGTAGGCAAACTTTACGAGTGGATGACATGGAACTTGTTATAGTTTCGCAAACATTTTAAAATCCAAAGAACATATCATAGTGAGGTCTAATTCATGCGGAAAAAAATGATGCACATGTCACAAATAGACGGCATACACTACAGGTCTAGAAGACCATATGAAGGTCTCTACGGTTCACAAAGGGGGTAAGCTTTGCCCAACAAGGCCAAAGCTTCTTCCGTGCACTATCTTATGGTCAATATCTAATACAATCATGCCATATATCATTAGGTGAAGATAAAAGAGCAGCCCACAATGTGCATTTGGTCCACTTAACTCAAAATTAAGCTTCCTTTTGATTAGCAAAGTTAATATGAACCTAACTTAAGCACCTTTAACCTACCATGACCAAATCTAGTTAAATTAAACCTAGTAAACATATGCATTTGGTTCACTTAACTCAAAATTGATCCTTAGTGGTCATATGTGCCTATATGAAGTCTTAGGCTTCGTTTGGGACGGCTTTTTTTAGTGCTTTTTAAAATGGAGTTCTAGTACAAAAATTCAAAATTTTGAACTAGAACTTCATTTTAAAAAGCAGTAAAAAAACCGTCCCAAACGAAGTCTTATTTACTTCACTTAAACCCAACTGAAGTTGGCACACAATGACCAATGTTTAGCCATTTGATCCAATTCGGTAAAATTGACTCAAAAAAACTTAAATTGGCCGTGGCCTTAATACTCATAAGTGCACTAAACCTATAGGTGAAAAAGATTAGTAATATTGGAGATCTAAACTAAAATATATATCTAAAATGATATCTTTGAGATTGATGCTAATGATCATTTATTTTGGATAGCCGAATTAATGTCATGACCTTGAGATTTATTTCAAAGAATATGCGATACATCAAGATCAACTAGAAGATCTGCACAAATCTTGATACAACCAAGATGCAGATTGTCCAATCCTCATTACATGAAGATCATCCTCCTATGATAGGCTTCATTAGGATTCGACAGGGACAGATTTTAATCATTTTATTTTCAATTTGCCGTCACATATCTATGTAAGTACTATTTTTTATTGAATTTCCAAAATTCTTGTTATTGAAAATAGCTTCTATATTTGGAAGAATATGTTGGTTGTAAGAATATTATTGTATATTTTTTTAAGATGAATTAGAAAAATGTTCGTAATGTTTAAAAAAAAATTATAATTACTTTTACAGTCATAATTGTTCCCAACATAATCTTATTATTTTTTGTTATTTTGAGCAAATCTGAAATCTGATCGTAAAGTCAAGGAATATGTAAGACCTCAATATTATATATATATAATCTTAATCAGGTACGAATCTCGAGGCAAAATCAGGTCAGAATCTTCAAAAATTAAATATGAGACCATCTGAACTCCGATACGAGGCAAAATTAGGTTGGAAGCTTCAAAAATTAAATATGGGACCATATGAACTCCGATTTTAGCAAACTTATAGTCGAATTGAGCCTCTCAGAAATACGAACCAAACAACACCAAATTCAACTCAATCCGAGCTCAAAATGGTTTAAATCAAAGGCCCGAAGCACATTCAAAATGTTCAATCCACAATATTTGGAAACCATTGGTAATCCAATCCACAATTTGGATTACCAATGGTTTCCAAATATGACATGCTTATATTTGAGTCAAGCAGCTCAACGAGACGAATCCAACGAGTCCAGGATCGTCGAATTCTGATATCATTAGAGGCTTCAAATGCCCAATAAACTGTCCATTTTCAAGGGATTCAACATCGGTCGTCCATTCAAACCACTCCCAATTTATCCCCGATATTCCTCCTATTTACTGGATGCTAAAGTAGCACATCATTTCTCTTAAGAGGGGACGGAAGTAAGAAGAAGGAGAATAGAAGAGAAGAAGGGAAGGTGGGAAGAAACTCCTCCTCGACCACAGCCGGAACTCCGTCCGATTTTCAAGTGACGTCCGAGTTCTGCCCAATTTTCAAGTGTCGTCGAAGTTCTGCCTGACTTTCAAGCGACGTCGGAGTTCTGCCCAACTTTCAAGTGACGCCGGAGTTCCACCCCACTTTCAAGTGACGATGGAGTTCTGCTCGACTTTCTTGTGACGCCAGAGTTCTGTCGGATCTCCAAGTGGCTATGGAGTTTTGTCCCCGGCCGCCGACTGACGTCGGACTTATACCCGACATCGGACCTCCGCTCGTCGCCAGATTTCTACCTGACGTCAGACTTCTTCCCTTTGTCGGATTTTTGCCGGACATCTATCTGATGTTGAATTTCTATCCATTGCTGGAATTCTACCTGATGCCGTCCTTCTGACCTCCATCGTCAGACAACGGTCCTTCCGACCTCCGTCACCCGATGACTACAATCCTACCGACTTACGTCACCCATTGACTACGGTCCTTCCGACTAAATGAACACGTTAACAGTGACTCTTTGTATTCTCATTATGTACTTCATATAATGTACATCAAGCCAATGCCTCATTCATAATCGACTGTAAATAATAGTGGATTCATTCAAATTGGGCGAGGCCCCGTGGTTTTTTCCCCTTTTCAGGGGTTTTCCAAGTAAAAATCTT